>NW_027109759.1:606374-613713 GCF_000696795.3 Halyomorpha halys
CTTCCTTTGATTGGCTTGTGGCATTATAAGGTATTAATATCAGTCCAGATAAAGTGGTATAGTCCAGCTATGCCATACAATTAATGGGACGTGAAGGAATCGTTCCGCTGGTGTATCAGGGTTAATAATATTTTTTTTATTTATATATAAATTTTCCGAATTTAGAGAAAATATTTACAGTATAGGGGGAGATAATTACACTAATTTTAATGTTTTAAAATTATAAATAGATGTTATATGCTATTGATCTCTAATTATCTGGTTTCTTAAAAAAAAATATTAATTTTTACTTAGTGGATCATTTTATTTTTGCTGGATATTAAGTTTATAATTAAGCAGGAGAAGCTCATTAAGGTTTCTAGAATTTTTAAAGGTTATTACATTTTTGTCGGATAAGTGATTTTTTTTTTGCTAGCTACTATGATAAAATTAGTATATTATATAATTAATATACAGTATTTAGGCAAATTTATTCTTCACTTGTTTTTTTTTTTACAATTGACCATTAATTATGTTATTTTCAATGATAATTGATTGAAAATAATGCTTTTTTGACATGTTTTGAAGTTAAGCAACGTTATCGAAATCATACTCACTGCTTAAAAAACTAGATTATTAAAACATTAGTCCACATCGACAATGTTATTAATTGCACTTATATTTGTTATTTCATTTTTATTTTTAAAAATGAAGCTGCAGAAAAATAGGAGAATATTATATTTGATATTAAGAATTATCATTGATACATTTGAATATTTTATTCGGGACCCCTTTTCATCTTCTCGTCATTGTTTTCTAGGTGTACTTTCTTTCTGGACTAGAAAAAAAACAACAAAAAATAGAACGTAGCCCAATTGTACTTCTTAGAAACAGTCTATAGCTGATTGATGGTTGAGGGTCAGTTCAGTCATCAGGTCAGAACAAGTCACTTCTTTTCCGGAAATTACCTTGAAAAATGGGTTATATTGTTGAAATAGTTATTCAAGTCGTCCCTTGTTTAGAATAGAAAGTTTCTGTCTTTTAAAAAAATCAAGAGTTTCTGATTTTTTTTTTTTCGTTTTTTTTTATGTCAATTACAAAAGTACTGTTAAAAAAATCTAAAAAGCCCCTTCAGTTGATGACTTTATACAACAGAAGCTTTTTCATTAAACTTTTCAAAAAAATTAGGACGATATTTTTAGTTTGTTCTCTATGTATTACAAGTATATACTGGTATATATTTAATCATTTAGAGTATATTTATACTAATCGAGAACTAAAGCTGAAATCTATTGATGTATTAAATAAAAAAAAAAAGTACAAGATTTCATTCACAATTACCAGCAGTTAAAGGTATACTTACAACTGGGAAAACCTAATTCCGGAATACTGGAGGCCAGCTTATTGCAGGTCATTCAGTTATGAACTTTGTGTTCGTTTAATACAATTATGTTTTCATTATATAAGTCATTTGTTTTATTAATTCCATAAATATTAAATGTTTTGTAAGTATTTTTAAAATTATATAACTACTATTATTTTTTTTAGTAATTTATCTTTATTATTTGTAGCTGTTAGGTAATTATAACTGTATCAAAGTGTTATATAACAATCATGTAAGGTCCACCAACCCGATCAGACAATGAAGATACCACTGCCGGCTGTGCCTAATATCATAATATTAGGTTCCTGTTTGTTTTTTTCCTCATTTCTGTACATACATTTAGATAGATTTTAAAGTAGTTTAAAATAAATTTATGAAACGAATTAGTTGGATTTTCAAAAATAACTTAGTTAAACATTGTAGATATATTGATAATTTTTGATTATCACTCTTATATCAATTATATTAACTGCACGTCGATTTCGACTATTACAGCACTTACTAGACAAACGGTCTGAACTTCCAACACATTACAAAAGACTGATCTACATGACTGTAATAAGGCCAATCTGGACATATGGAGTTGAGCTTTGGGGCTCCACTAAACCTTCAAATTCCTCTCGTATTCAATCCTTACAATCCAAAATCCTTCTTAAAATCCTCAATGCTCTTTACTTTGTCACAAATAAAATCATACATAAAGACCCTAATGTTCCCTATGTAACAGATCTAGCCCGAACCAGAGTCACTCCTTCCATTATAAACTGTCTAACCACTCAAACCCTCTATTTTCTAATCTTGCATCCTCTTCCATTCCTGACAATCCTCCAAGGCGCCTGAAAAGAAGATGGGCACGAGACCAGCTAATGTAAAATGTCATTAGAGTGCTACCAATGGGTAGTTTCTCTACACGCCTGTAACACTCCAATTTAACTTAGATCAGATTTACTAAATGTATTATAATGTACAGTTGTAAATAGCAATAAATAAATATTAAAAAAAAAAATATCAATCGAACTTCCAGGCATTACCGGAAAATATTTCTGAAAGTCATCAGATAGTGACTAATCCAAACAATGGGCGACAACTGTCCCTATGATTCACATCAATCAATCACCCCCAAGAGCCGGGCGAATATTCCGATGAGTTTCCTGCCGGAGTTCGAATTTCCCGCCGATATCGGCCCGGGCCACTAATGCACAGAGGACATACAAATCACAGTCGACTTTTAATAAGGCCATTGCTCATTGGCTCATGAATGCTAAACTATACGAGCATTACGTAGATGGAAGATAGCAATGGCAGTGAGGTAAATCACATATCTCCCAGCTCGTTTCCGATTTTTATTACAATAATTCATTAGCTTCCGATCGATATTCGGAACCGGAAGGAAAATCATGGGTTCCTAGCCCAAATTTAAAACGATATATTCGCCATATAAATGTAAGTAAATATATATATTTTTAAGTATATTTATTTATAATGAGAAGAATGTTGACTGTGGATAATATTTGTGAGGAGAAGACGGTTGGGGGATCGGTTAGGATATAACACAAAGAAGATAAAAGAACTTATTTAATAGTGACAACGTTTCGGCAGATTTTCTAGCCTTCATCAGGGCTCCTAGTAGGAAATCGAAAACCTAAGTCACTAAGGAATTAGATTTCCTATCCCAAGAGTTGTTTGCATTACAATGGTTTTCGTTTAATAGCGTTTTGAATTAACTAGGGTTGACTGTAGACTGGTTAAAAAAAAATTATACGTTGTTTTTGTTGTTGCTTGTACATTACAATTATGCATTAATCATTTTTTAAATATTCTTGTTAACCTCTATCTGATTTGAAAAAGTTATTTTATTAAAAACCAATTGCTTTACTGCAGTTTGTGGAAGCATCTAACGACAAAGAACAAATCAAACTGTCATTACAGGATGGAAGAGATACTACCGTCATTTTCTACAGCGTTTTCTTGACGCGGATGAGCTATGGGGAAAGCCTCAGAGACAGGTAAGAAGTGGAAATCATACTTCATTTGATAGAGCCGAGGATATTGATGGGCCGTTGATTTCCTGGGGCAGGTGCTCCATCAGAGGCTAATGGAAGCGATCTGGGAGGCCCCCGAGGAATCAGTCAACACCAGTGATAAGGAGACTATCTGTCACCGCTTCTGGAATATGAGGACTGGGGAGCTGGAGGATAAAGAGTAACCTTGTTCAGCTAATTCCAGCCGCCAGCCATATCTTCTCCAGATCCGTCATCTCCTGTCAGCTCTGCGTCAATACTCGATGGATCTTACATTCGTCTTCTGTCCCCCTCCTTGCCAATGCATCCACATTCTTGGTTCGACTATTCATTGATCTATCATTCCATTATTCAATTCATAACATATCACAAGTTGTATAATGGTGGTAAAACTACAATAAATTGATTTTCAATTTGACAACCAAAAGTTTATTTCAATAAAATGTCTTTAGAGTGAGAGAGAGAAAAAATTAACGTAGTAGTATCTTACTGGCTAATAATGAAAGGAAAAAAGAAAAAAAAAACTAGAGAAGTTGTAATATGATTTGGTTTCTAGTTTAATAAAAGATATTTTCTGCTTTAGACTTGAATCAACTCTGATTCAGTGTCTACGCATCGATAGGCAAACCCATGTGACTATGGTTGGTGTTATGGCCCCAGATCAATTTATCAAATTTTACACTCCACTTCACCCATGCATAATAGTATTTTTCTCGATAAGTAAAAAAAAATAAATTAATTTAATAAAAATTGATTTTTTTTATGCAAATAGTTGTAATAATTAATAAAGCTCTGCCATAATTATAAAAGTTTTTTTTTAATTTTGCCTTTTCCATGCTAAAATGTCACAACGTGGATAACCATTGCTTGTCTCCCCCCTAGTTTTGAACCCGTGTACACTCTTGTTTCTGTACTAATTTTATTTAATTCAATCTGCTGTTTCAAGAATTCTTTCTAGATGTTTATTGTGCGTTTATTTATCTTTTTAATTATATAAATTTTTGATAAAGTAGTATTTATAAATTTAAACTATAATTCGTGGCTTATTGTATGTATAATTTTAACAGTGATATAGAAAAAGAAACACACAATTATTTTATAATTATTAAAGGAAACGGTAGTATAAAATTCATATCATTGTGTAACTATGTATTATTTATTTTTACATTTAATTTTCAATTGTCCAAAAGTGTACATAGTTTCATTATGTTCATTTTATTTATCTATCCGTTTGTATACATATACAGATTTTATTTATTTTCATGTAAATTATTTGTTTTTTTTTTTATTTTGTACGAATGAGATCATTTATCACTATTAGTTATTACCCAATGTTGTGTTAGATTGTAATATTTATCAGTAAATAAAATGGTTATTAAATTGTGAAAAAAATAAAGGTACATTATAGTAAAAAACATTATTTATTGGTAGCTTTTTGCCTTACTTCAAAACACTCTCTTTGAAACCTTATGCACTCAGACCTGACGAAGCCCTGCAATGTGGGCCGAAACTTTTTTTTTACTATTTTGTACCTTTATTGACTGGCAACCAGACTATCTTTTTAAAATCTTTTACTTATGTTCAACAATTAATCCTCAAATTTAAACAACTATTTTTTATGTGTAGATATTATTTAATTGTTTTATTAACGCTCCTTATTCCCCATTTGCTTAAAATATAATTTTGAGGAATACGAAATTTTATTTTTAAATTAAAAATCATTTAATCCAATTCTAATTCAGTGTTGTTTACTAAACGAAAATTTAACATAAAATTAGTTGTTTTATTAAACTATTAAATTTAAATAAATTAGATTGCACGGTTTCGTCAAATATGATGTAATATTTTTTATTTATTTATGACATTGTGTGAAGTCTCAAATTATTATAATCTTACAGGGCTTGCAAAATTGAATTTGAAATAAAATGGAGTGAACGCAAAATGGAGCTTCCAAACGATATTTTGAGACATGACACTAATTTCTAATTTAATCTATGTAATGTATTACGTAACATAGCTCAGTTATGTTTGGACAACTGATGTTTATGTATTTCCTAGCCTTTTCTATTTTCTATTGGATATGGATAGTGAATGAGTAAGAGTTTGACAAATAGTGTAAGATAAGAAGGCCTGGACTTCCAGAAGACTGGGAATTTCCAGCAATTCTACTTTTGACTTTGGAGATAAAGATAACAATAAAAGAACAAGGGAACTCGGACAGATGGTAGGGCTCTGAAAGTATAAAGAATACGGAGGATAAAAAAGGGATATATACGGAAGGAGGTAATTTTTGGTAGTCCATTGTGTGTGTGTGTGTAATGTTATTATAATAACACCTTATTGGGGAGACGACCGTGCTATAACAGCCAGGCTAATTACAGCAATAACAATAAGGCTGCAACAACAACTGTTGTTGTTCTCTTTATTGCAGGGAGCAACAATTAAGGAGCTTTGCCAGCCGACCAATTAGCCTGCCCTTCCTATCGCTGGCAGTTCTGTTGATCGTTGTTGCCCTTCTTAATCCACTGCGGGCTTTTTTGTTGTTGGTTAGTGAGTGCACTTTAGCTAATGCCGAATGTGCTCTAACTTCGGCCTCACATGTTCATCGCTAGGGGCTAAAGTTCGCCCGTTTACGATTGCGGTGGGTTCATTTTAAGTAACGCGTACTTGAGTTTATTATATGCTTTCTTCATGGAAAAAAATATATTGTAAATTCAGATTGTCCAAGACCTAACATATCACAATATAAAAATGATTTATAAGGTAATTAATTGGAATGCAATTTGAATAAGCACATTTTCGAACAAGTGAAAGCTTGGTAATTTGATTCCTCCATAGGTCACTCAAAAATTATTTCGTGGCAGTTCCGAGAAACCTCGGAAATTTCTTCCTACGGCTCTATTTTTTCAACAAGGTCTTGGGCCAGAACATTGAACAAAAAGTTTATTTGTCAAAAAATAGTTAATTTAAATTACCTAATTTACTGTTAAGTTACATCCCATTCGTTTAAACAAAGAATGGTTCAAGAGTTTAGTAATACACTAAACTATCGATCTTTCATTTCTATCTGAAATCCTTCGTAAAAGCTTCTATTCTTGCTATGACAGAATATATAATTTTCTCATAATTCCCTTTTTGTGTTCCTGGCCAGTCTATGGTAACAGTATGCGCGTCAGTATTTAAGAAATGGAAAGAAATTTGGGACAAGTGCTACCCATGCAAGCTTAAATTTATTAAGCGATTTTACCACTCGCGTGGCTGAAGCAAACCTCAGAAGAATATGACCTAATCCGACTTCGAAGTGGATACGCAAAACGGACGCGCATACATAATCACCTGATTTCATAGGAATACTCCCAATATGCTGATTTAAAAACAAAACTTAATCATAGTCCCCATTTTTGAATATTATCCATTCTACCTTAGAAATCAATGTAAAGCTATATCTCAATCGCACTAGGGCATGATAGGTGTGATAGTTGTATTATGATTGACGTAGTAATGTCCCTTCTTGTCAAAATAGTAATATATAAGTATATATCGCTGTTTTGCTTAAATAGTGGCACATCTGGCAATTTTTTATAATTATTTATTATTTTTTTTATTTGATGTATTCCATGGATTGCACCGTTAACTGTGGTTACTTTGTTTACTTCTACCTATGGTACATTTTGTTGGAGCAAAACAGACGGAAAAATACCCCAGTTTAAGATACCATCTTTCTTTAATTAAAAAATAAAAATAAAATCATTTTTTTTTTCTGTTGCGCAAAGCAGCGATATGACTGTGTCTTGGCTAATCGTTCCTGGTGAAGATTCTTTTCATTAAAATATTGGCTGTGTATAATAATAAATCAATTATTTTTTTAAAAATTATTTATTCCTTATCTTCTATCTTTCTACATATTTATTTCTTCTCATTATGATTATTTATTTTTTTTATTTCACAAAAGGAT
>NW_027109759.1:613763-627995 GCF_000696795.3 Halyomorpha halys
TTTTATTATTAAAAAATATGCCTTAATTTATTTAAAATTATACAATAGCGACCACGATGTTTTGTACCAATAAATAAAACCATTAACCAAACCAGATCAATCAGAGTCATATACATTTCAAAGTTGGCCCGTAATAGTTGTCAATATTTCTGGTAAGAATATAGTTTTCAATTTCAATTTTTAAAAAAATAGTTTGTATTTCCTAGGAAAAAAAAACTTTTTCTGTTCCGTTGATAGCATATCAGAGTCTTATAACTCATTCTGTTGTCGATCTCGTGTAGATCAGAGCGTTTAGTCTACACACCTTGATTATAGGTAATGGGCAGGTGAGCACTAATCTTTGTCGATGGATACAAGGAGATATTATACTACTAAAAAAAATGAATAGAGAACAACCAAAAAAAATATATAAAGTATAAGATTAAAGAATATAAAAAAAAGTGAATTTCTTGAGCGGGAGCAGATAATGCCGGGTACAAATTGGTTTCGGATCGACCCTCGCTTATTAACCACTATAAAATATTTTACCTAGATTGCTTATCTCTTCTTGGTGATTTGGATAATGGATGCCAATATCTGTGTGCACGGTCTTTTTGAGATGCGCTAGGATAAAATTTCGGTACTGTGTTGTTATATTATAGTATTTGTTGCTTATGGGAAAGAAAACAAAGTTAATGGCGTAATGGGTTTGTTAAAGTGTTTTAATAATACTATAGTACATATAAGTGTTTTAATAATATATAGTACGCGTTTCCCATCGAAAAAAAAATTATTTAAAATTATAATTTTATTAAGATTAACTTTTTTATTCTCAGATTTTAATGTACTTCATTAGTACCAATACGATAGTTAAAAAAAATAACAAATAATAGTACTTTCTTATACTGGTTACTTAATTCACCTTTTTCCCAATGAATAAAATTAATAAATAAATTTAAACATTATTTTCATTGTTATTAAATTTATTATTACTGTTTTTCGTTACAATTGATATCCAGAATTATTCATTGCCATTGCAAATCAAACGGGATTATTTCAACCAGGTTGTTGCAGTATCAAAACGGAATGTATAAATAAGTACGTAGGATATTATTTGGGATCCTCAAATTTATTAAACAAATATCTTGTTAAATTAATATTAAATAAATCAAGTCCTTCCAAATAAGGGGACCTTTAATAACCGTTTTGCATTTTGGTTCTATTTTGAAACTCATAAATTTGAAATTAATTAATTTGTTATGGAGTCTCAGTGTATTTCCAATGCGTCACCCTGTATGGCTATAATATACCAAGGGCCTAATAATAAGTTGGGTCACATCCGAATAGGGATTTGATGTGGTCAGTCTTTCACTTCAAATCATATATTATGCTTTTATTTTTGTAACTTAGATTGCGAATTATATTATACCACGATCATTAAACTCATTATTTAAATTTCTAAATTCTTTTATATTATTAAAAAAAATTAATCAATAAATTAAATAAATTTTGTTCCACATTACATACTTATTTATTTCAATAGACTATATGTTTCATATATGTATTATTTTTACGTGCTATTAGTATCCCATGGAAAATTATAACCTTAAAGGAAATAGAATAAAAATTATAATTTAGCTTTTTACAGTAATAATGTAGCTAAGGAATATATATGAGAAGTTATAGTTGATATAGTGAGTCTTTGTGCTTTTACTTCGTATCACTTTTTTGATTTGCTTTTATTTTTGTAACACAGATAGTGAATTATATTATCCTATGATTAGAAATAATTGTTGAGATGTGTTTGAATGTTACTAAACTCATAATTTAAATTTCTTAATACTTTTTTATAAAAAAAAATGAATTAATAAATTAAAAGAATTATTTATTTAAATAAACTACATGTTTTCCTATATCTATTATCTATGTGTATTATCAGTATCCTATGGGATACCAAAAACTAATAGGAAATAAATAAAAATTACAATTTTGTTTTTTAAAGTTATAATTTATTTTAATAGTGTTAATAATTAGTGATATTTTTTATTTATTTTATTGTTTTTGTAAATTAGGTAGCGAATTGAATTATAGTATACTATGATCTGAATTATAGTATACTATCACTGAATATTTATACAGGATTATAGAATAATATAATCAGAAGAATATTTGTGTGTATGTATTATCAGTATTTCATTGCACATTACCACCTAATAAAATTTCCATTAAATATTAGTATATGTAGTCTCCTTAGTGATATTGTGGTAAGATAAGTTCGTAATTTTACATTCGTTGTTCGAATCAGAGCAAACTAATAAGTATTAAATTTTGCTAAGTTTACGTTTCTGAACTAAAGATAAAATATATAATACATTATGAAGAACATATGTTATTAACCGGACAAATAAAAGTCTTTAGAAAAAAAGAATTTCTAGATGGTATCCATTTCAGTGTATTATTAGTATTTTAAAATGTATTTTATTCGTTGTAATATAATTTTGTGATAGGATTAAGGAAGTTTTACTGTTTATTATACTAAGAGAGAATTAGATCTAGATATATAGATAAACAATAGAAAAAAAAGAATAATTTTAGAGTAATAATTTTAAAAATAAAATGAAAATATAGAAAAAGAAAATGATTAAAGAACTAAAACAACAAGAAAAGAAAAATCTTGTACTACTATTATGTATTATATTATATATTATATTATATTGTGCAAGGAGCATATGTAATTGGTAATTTTTTTTTTTATAATCGAACTTTATTTATTGATAGATATTACAGTCTGCCACACCGTTGTGGGCAATAGGTAATAGTGATGAATGATCACATTATTAGTAAAATAAAATAAAATAAGAATGAAAAAAAGTACTTAGAAATAAATAAAATCTCTCTTAAAATATATACAAACAGAAGGATAAAGAAAATGAACATCAAACTATATACATGAAAAAAATAATAATAAAATAAAATATTGATAAAAATAAAAGAATCTCTAGTCACATTTACACTCCTATATACAATATTTACACAATCGACCTGAGGATCCTTGTGCTTATGGTATCTATCCCCCTATATATGGTAATAAAAATATTATTTATGTTTATATTTATTTTTCAATAAAGTTAAAAAATAGAAAAACAGTTATTTATTAATAACTAATGCTTTGTCAGGCCTGATGAAGCCATGCAAAGGGGGCAGAAATGTTGATAACCAATAAATAGTCTTTTTTACTATATTGTACTTTTATTGACCACTACCCGGGATGTCTTCCTACAATCTATTATATTCGATCAACTATTAATCTTTTAGTCTAAATAAATTAAGTATTTTTATAATGTAATTTTGTCATAGGGAAAAAGGAAATGTTTACTAACTTGAAGGCAATCCGGCTAAGTACGTTCTGAGAACTATATTTTACTTATTTCCGTTTTTTATAGTCATAGTACTAAATCGGATAAAGAATGTGTATAATTTTTTTTTTTTTAAGAAGACGTATGTGCAGATAAAAACACCAAGACCAAATTCCAAGATTTTATATTCTGCTACTCCAGAGTCCTTGGCACATCTGCTGCCACCTGGTCCATTTTGCTTCAAGGATACCATTGTATTCGTTTAAGTAATATTTCGTGTTTCAGTATTTTTTTTATCGCCACGCCATTTCTATTTTATGTACCGCCAACACACGGAATATTAATTCATTGTTCAAGAAGTTAATATATGTTCTTGATTTAGTTTAGATTTATTTTTATTATGGAATTAAAGTAATGAAAAATATTCATGCAATATAAACAGATTCTCTTCCTTTACTATATTGCATCTAATCCTAGTCGAAGGCAAGGTTTGAGTCTAAACAAAATAATAGATCTAGAAGGTATAGCAGCATTTTATGTTGTTTTTTTTTTCTACATAACTAACAGCAAATAGAAATTAATGAATCAAGCTACTTAGCCAGTTTTTAATCAAGCTGCTACACCAGCTGACAAGTAAGTGTTTCAACGTATTTACTTCTATCTCTACACTTTACAAATAGATATTTGTGTATAATCTTTTCACTTTTTTGAATCTGGTTTTATTGTTTAAAAAAAAAAAAAATTGTATCATATCAATTCTATAGACTCAATGATACCAGGTGTTAATTCAGGAATGATATATGAAACAAGGTGAAGTACAACAATACAACATATAGTTGGAAAGCACGCATCTAAAAACCAACAAATTATTATTTTAACAATATAATAATTTTAGACAAAGAAAGTAAAACGTTAAAAAGAAAATACTTGAGATTATTTATATATCAGAAATTATTAATTATACAGTAAATTTTAAAACAGATACAAGAAATTTGAGCCAAATCTATGCAGAAATTTTAAGCAAAATTATTCTATAAATAATATGGTTAAATTTTATGTTACTATTTCTACAATTAGTAATAATAAATATGAATTTAGGCCAAAATACATTTTGATATAAATCAATTATATGTCTGGCCTGATTGTGAGGAAGGTTTAAAATATTGTGTGATAAGAGAGTGATAATAGTATTAAGTTAATCAGTAATTAAACTTCAATGGAAAAGTGACGAAATAGACAATTAGCCATAACCTAAGGCAAGTTTATTAATAAATTGATATGATTTCCTATTGTTTTATTATTTCATAGGGTCTAGTTAGGCTGAAATTAATGACCTGGGCAGAATAACCGGGAAAAAGTTTTTAAATTGGGGATGTGAGGTTTAAATTTATATTTAAGGCATGCTAATTTATTAATTATCATGCTATTTGTTAAAATGGGTTGACTGAAACGTTAGACATTTAAAGTAATAATAAAGGATGTTTTAAGACTTAACTTAGATAAAAATTAGTTTAATTTAAGATGTTTAGTTTGAGATGAATGGGTGTTTAGTTTTGAGTTCATGAAGTAGAAAAAGAAATAGCTTATCCAGGGTGTAAGACTCCGAATCAAGAATATAATAACGTATAATTTAAAGCAAAAGAATATTGGGCAGAAAAAATTTCGACCTTCCCATTTATCCCGGACTAGTTCGCAGGATTACTGTTCGACTCCAATTTGGAGTGCATATTGGCCTAAACTATTAATTTAATTATATTATTTCAACATTTTTTGAGACAAGGTAATTATTTATTAAATAAATCAAAAATTAGTATCCAATTCTGTCTCAACACTTTATTTTTCACTAGTCCAACGTTTCGGCCATTCTAGCCATCTTCAAGGACATCTTCAATACAATCTCTTCCTCACATTAATTTAAAGTTTCTTTTGCAGGCTATTCTGCCCAGGTCATTTTCTTTATTATAAGTTAAAAACCTATTTATTTAAAATTTAAAATCATTAACATTTAATTTTCCTCTATAAGATTATCTACAATTAATACACCACCATATAACAAACCATTTATCTGATAAATGGTATAGTATAGATAAATGGTTTGTTATATGGTGGTGTATTTAATTGTTGATAATCTTATAGAGGAAAATTAAATGTTAATGATTTTAAATTTTAAATAAATAGGTTTTTAACTTATAATAAAGAAAATGACCTGGGCTGAATAGCCTGCAAAAGAAACTTTAAATTAATTTGAGGAAGAGATTGTATTGAAGATGTCCTTGAAGATGGCTAGAATGGCCGAAACGTTGGACTAGTGAAAAATAAAGTGTTGAGACAGAATTGGATACTAATTTTTGATTTATTTACTAAACTATTAAATTAAACATCTCATAAAAATCTGAAAATTCTCTCTTATATTTTTCCCAAAGCTTTCTGTCTTGCCTTCCCTACCGACGGTGTACGCCGCCACTACCGCGACATATACCCGCTGCAGGAGTCAGAGCTCGAACCGCTACTAGAGTACACAGCAGACGGCAGTGATTGATGTAGAGTTGTCAAACTTTATGGTAGAGCATTTATCTTATAGAGCTCTGTTCTGCTCTTGTCACCGCAGCTTCGGCTTTTTACAGATGGCCAGTTCGCTGTCGTTTGTCTTCGTCCTTCGGGACGCCGAGGTTGCGTCTTCTTGGTCAGCAGAAGACATGGCGGTGTCCAGCACATGAATTTTTTTTTTTAAATTCTAGGTATAGAATTTCAAAAAGCAATCTTTGAAAAGTAATTTGAGTCACGTCGAACTGTAAGATTTAAAAAAATTATAGTTTGCATTAGGTCTGAATTTAAAACATAAAACTAAAAAATATTATTCGCCTTTGCCCCTAACTATTGGACATTTAAGGCCAAATAAACGCCTTAAAACCTTGGTCCTCATCACAATAAAGACTTATATTTAATACAACTATAAAGACGAATATATATTATTAATAAAGAGTATACCTAGTAGAGAGAGTATAACTTATTTCCAGTGCATTTCAATTTTAAAGTCCAACCACTACTTTCTGCCACACATATGCAAACTTTAAACTACGTTTTTTGAATAGAAGTCATGATTTAGCCTAAAGTTGGAGATAAGTTGAGGATTAGAGTTAAAATAATCTTTATCGTTACATAAAAATACATCAGGTAAATTTGATGTAAGATCATAATGGTGTGATATAGGCTTGTGTGATCTTCTTTTCTTGCGCCTTGGAGGAATGTCAGGAATGGAAGCGGAGGCAAGGTTAAAAAATGGTAGGTTTGGGTGGTTAGGGAGTTTATAGTGGAAGGATTCATATCTGTTACATACATAGGAACATTAAGGTTTTTATAGATGATTTTATCTGTGACAAAATAGGGAGTATTGAGGATTTTACGTAGGATTTTGGATTGCATGGATTGGATATGAAAGTAATCTGAAGGCTGTAGTAGAGCCTCAATGCTCAACTTCGTATGTCCAGATAGGCCTTACTATAGTCATGTAGATAAGTCTGTCGTGGATTGGAAGTTTAGACTGTCTTGTAAGTGCTGTAGCACTTGCAGTTTCAGTTCCATTTCAAAATGGTCTAGTATAATTTATTTCTTATTCTATTTTTAAATTTTGGGTTACACGTGGGGGAATGAAATTTCTTTGACGAACGCGCTTATATTTCAAAAACTTCTCGTCAGGTCGATTTAATCAATACCCATTAAAAATAAAAAAAAACTGCGAAATGCAATTTTTAGAAAAAAAAATTAGGGATTATTGAAAGATGATAAAAAAAAGATATACAGAGGAAGCTATTCTAACCTATGGATTTTACAAACATATTTATAGTCTGTTTTTCGTTCAGCCTGTCATAATTTGTGTTTATTTGTTAGTCCATACAGTTATTGCACTATAGTTTAATGTGAATTCAATTGCTTGAGTTTCACAAGTCTACTCTCAAGCTTGCCAGGCGAATGACACATTAAATATTTAACTCTAAGCATCCTTAAATGTTCTATCATATCATGTTTCAGATGAACAAAACAATACTTTGTCGGTTCGGTTCCCAATATATATCTGTACTTATCGAAGGCCTTCCTCGACGGATCCAGGAACTTAGGCTATCGGGCAGGGCATCTTAATGACCACCTTCGGCCGACAGAGGGCACTGAACCACAGAGCACCCGATGGCTGCTATTTGTTAGCGTCTATGGAATTATCGCCTTCACTGATTCGGCTCTTTCATATCGTGTCGTATTTAATTATCACCGAGGCCGTGGAATACTGAGCAGGCTGAGGAAGAGCTCCTTTGTTATTTGGACCGGAATGCAATTTGTATCGTGCCTCATGCTTGACGTTTCGAGAGATCGAATGTAACTGGTTTCTTATCGATTGGTTTGATAAATTTTTAAATGAGAGGAGGGTAGAAGTATCTAAAAGGATTTAAGGATCTAAGACTTATAATATAAAAAGATATATGGTGGTCATTTTTTCATAATTTTTCAGATAGCTAATGATTGGTTTATGAACGCAGCTCAGCTCTATCACTAAATCTGATGGATTGGGCTTGTGTTGTGAAGAAGTAGATGTCGGATTTTGTTTTTAATAAGACTCACTAATGAACGAGGCAAAACCTAGCATCATGGATAAACAAACCTTATTAATATTAGAGAGGTGACTGTGGCTGCTGGTAACGCGCCTGTCTGCCAACCCATAGATTGCGAGTTCGAGTCCACAGCCCTCGGGATTTTTTCAAGCGTACAATACTCACTCGCTGCCTCACCCTGGCCATTTTTGAGACCCGTTGACCAATGGGTGGCGCTCTCAAAAATAGACGTGGGAGTGACGAACCCACTCTATGAAAACCACGTCATGAAACGTCTCTTGGACCTCCACCGTCTGTCGCTCCAATAATAATAATAATTAATATTAGCGAGAGACAATCCTGTAAGAGAATGAAAATACATGTAGAAAGATTTCAGTCACACGAGTCTCTTAATAATAAACTCCATTTCATGGTAAGGTGAGAAAAATATGAATTCAAAATGTAGCACATCTCACACCAATAGTACACAAATACATATCAACCAGAGACTTCTCATTACTCTATGTAAGACATCCAAGTACTTACTGAAAGAAAAATTAGGAACATAACCAAGGCTGAAGGTTATATTCATCTGGAAAATGAAAATAGGAAATAAACTTACTAAAATAACCAAAACTAAACTAGAAAAAACAAGAAGTAAAAAAGATGAAAATAGGAAGTGGAAAGAAATAGCAAGGGAAAATTCTTTGAATTAAAGAGCCAAAAACTACTGATGGTAATTATCAGAATCATTGATAAATATATGTATTAATTAAAGAAACTGAGAAAATGATAATGATAATCAATATGATAATTTATAATATAAGAAGCATATGCATATCGGAGTAAATCATCTAATGGTTTAATTGTGCTCACTGGTCTTGTTATTATTATCCTGATTTCACCATTTTATTTTATTTTCACTGTTTTTTTTCACTGAGGGCTCGTTGACGAGCTAAAACGTTTCGCAGCACTCTTGTAGTACATAGGGTTACATTTTTAATTTTTAAAAATATAAGTATTTTTTATTTCGATGAACAATGATACCTACGTATCTTCTTCCAATAAACCCTCTTAAATTTACACAAACCTCCTATTTACACATAGGTCCTTTCCATGCATTTTTAAGGATGCAAAACGAACATTAATGTTTTCCTTGCGGTACTCTTTTTTTCGCCACGGTACTCTTTTTGGGATGAAAAAAGTTGTAGTGCAAAACTACAAAGTTGATGCTGTAATGCACTATTTATTATTTATTTTCATTTTTTTTTTTTGTAATATTTTAAGAATGTGACATTCGCTTGTGGCATTTGCTTCTGTATTAACAATAAAGACGCGATTGGTTAACCGTTGCACTAATATCTATTTAAATTAAGTGGCAATTTTTTTTTTACAGTAAACGTTTTATCACTCTTTTTACAGCGTAAAACAAGCAACATTGTATGAATTGAAAAGATCAACCTCATACATCCAAACTGATTCACAGCCTTATGTTTGAATGAGAATGGTATATTCAATTTGTCAACAAATTCTATAGAATAGTGGTTTCATACATCATCACTTCCTATGTTTACTTCTGCTATTCATTCTCAACCACAAATAAACAATAAGAACAAAATAAAAATAAGTAATTATAATATAATAGATTGGTAATTCAAGAAATGTAAATGAATTCGCGAAACGATTTATTTTGCTTTATCGGAATTTAGCAGTTATTAAATTTGAGACAGAGAGAGAGTATAACCCGCTCAGAACCTCAGACTAAACAGCGATCTCTGAGCACAATAGCGCCTAAGCACGCGACTCTAAATACTCTAAACTTATCGATAGTCCTATCAGCGGGGCACATCATCCAACACCAAATCCAAGATCTGTTGATCCCGCCTAGAACAAAAATATATAACTTATCCCGGCAGTATCTGCCAGAAGTTTACTTCATTTCGTGAATCTCTTACCGTCTGTCAAAATATTTTACTAGTCAGCAAGCTTAGTTTCTAGAAGTTATTGATTGAATATCTTTAGCATTTTTTGTTCTGCTCTTTTTATTATTTAACAAAGACCAGACTCCATTTATATATATTATTATGTTTTTTTTAAAATAAATAATTTAAATTCTATCCATTATAGTCTCAAAACCTTTTTTTTTTGACGTTGGACGTTCCGGCCAATCCGGCCATCTTCAGGGACAATCTACTACAAAACAGCTTTTATTACATGTATGATCCTACAAACATTTCAAAATACTTAACATTATTATTTATAATTTACCTTACCTTAATACAAGTTTGAAATTATATAATTTAAAAAACTCTAATGCAGGCTATTCTGCCCAGGAATTTAATCTTAAAAATATTAAAAATAAAACAGGAAACGAAATAGTAAATAATAAAGTAAATTTTATGGATTCAATTATATTAAAGGACTATCTGAAGATATTAAGAAATCATTTAAGGATTACGATGTTGATGAGTACTCCCTGAGTCATAGACCCAACAATAAAATAAAAAATTATTACAGTATAATAAAGGACAAAATTGATACAAGAAATCAATCGGGATTAATATATAAAATTACCTGTCTAAATTGTCCAGCTATATATATAGGTGAGACAAAGCAATTATTGAGTGACAGAATTTATCAACACAATAATGATTTGAAAAAAAAGGAGAAGGATCCAAATAAAACGGCACTAGTACAGCATGCAACCAAGAAACAAACATATTTTTGATTTTGAAAATATAATCATTTTACATAAAGAGAATAATACATTCAAAAGGAAAATACTTGAATCCATTTACATATCTGAAAATATTGATTATACAGTGAATTTCAAAACAGATACAAGACATTTAAAACAACACTGCTGAGATATTAAATTATGAATAATATAGGATAAATTGAATGTGGATAACTATAATTAGCCTTGATAGGAATTTTACTAATGAAATAAAGAGGAAAATTGACAAAAGTGTAGTTATAATATTATTATAATTTAAAATACTTGAACTGAGTGGAGGAAGGTTACAAGCATTGTTGTGATAAAAGTTTTAAGGGATAGTGTCTGTGAGAAATGATTTTGATTTTGTTTTAAGTGAATATTGACTAATTAGGTAATTAAACAAATGTGGGATGTACCTATTAACAAAGAAATATCTTTTACCTAATGTTTTTAATTTTTCATAGAAATTGATGTTTTGACCTGGGCAGAATAGCCTGCATGGAGTTTAGAGTTTTTTAAATTATATAATTTCAAAGTTTTATTAAGGTAAGGTAAATTATAAATAATAATGTTAAGTATTTTGAAATGTTTGTAGGATCTTACATGTAATAAAAGCTGTTTTGTAGTAGATTGTCCCTGAAGATGGCCGGATTGGCCGAACGTCGGACTTATAAGAGAAATAAAAGGTTTTGAGACTATAATGGATAGAATTTAAATTATTTATTTTAAAAAAATTTACCAGTCTCAAGAAAATATTAAGATTATAAATTATATATTATTATGATTTAGAGAACCATTGTACCTTAGGTTTAAGTCGCGAAATGAAAATCAATACACCTTATAAAACACAATTTCCCAAGAATAGTGATTTGTTTATTGTTACATATATGGATTCAATATATGGGTTGCCTTTCTTAAGAGAACTTAAGAATATCCTGAACTCTCTTGGACATGATTTGTCTGGCACAAAATGAAACTTATTTTCAGAATTGAAATAATGTACATGAACTAATTTAGAAAATATAACTTTATATTTCAATGTAATATTACTTTAAATGTTATTGAAGGTAAAGTTCAGTTTGGAGACCCTGGAGCAGTGGTCCTTAGTAACTAATTGTTTTATTATTCCCTCTCTGTCCGTCCAGCTGTGAGTAGTGCACAGACTTTATTTAAAGTTGCGACTTAGCGCCCACATTAAGGGAGATTTAAGCCAAATGGGTTTCCTGGAGTTTTGTCCTAACTAGACCGCTGTCCCACAAATGAAAATACTGCACTCGACATTTCATCAAAATTTTTTATTAACGTATCTGTTTTATTTTTCCTTACTTAATATCAAATGTCCATTTCCACCTGACAAATTGCTGTCGATTAAATTATATCACAACAGAGAGTATGACAATACTTGTTTAAACACAGTTCGATATGATAAATGAATAATATAAAGTGATTACTAAATTAAATAAATATCAACTATCACCATTACGACAAAGAGTTTAAAAGTACAAGAATGCGCAGTACAGGTTTTGGGAACCAAAGTCCCTTGCTCCATATAGTTTCGGCCAGTCGTTAGTTGTTGTTAAAACAGATCTATAGTTCACTCTGACATCCATTCATACTAAAGAACGGATGTCCTTTTTAAATACAATAATATTTTGGCACAGCTGACTCTCAAGCGAAAAAAATAATAAAATTACACTGTACAACCAATTATACTTTATAAAATCACTGAATGAGTGTACCTTATACAATAGTGATATACACGAAGACCTTTTCTATTTATTTATTATTTGTTCAACGTACAATGCCTAAAAGATATTTACTTAATATTATACAGTTAAATATAATCAATCCTAATGATTTAGTAATATCAATAAATATTCCAATCTTAATATCAACCAACTTGTACTCCAATCTTCAAAAATACTATTATTAAGATAATTTCTGTGCGTTTAAAAAACGAAAAATGCTCCCCCGTAATATAAGGATCATTTGCTCCGTATTGGGAAATAGTAAAACTAAAATGTTTTCCAGAGATCGCTGTGAGAAGAAACACGAGGGAGAAGAGAATCATGTTTTTACGGGATTAAGAAAAAAAATTTTCTTCTCTTCAATTCATCATTATCAAGAGCGTGTAGACTCATGGGAGTGGTTCCCTGACTAGGGAAGAATGGAAAAAGAGAGGGTAATGCTGAGAGAGAACATATCGTCTTACCATCCATCTGATTGATTTCACTCCAAATTTTCTTTTGTTCCCAACTGGACCATGATTTTCATACATTTATATCATCAATATTTGCAATCTTAAATGACCAAATTAAAAATTTATTAACCTAGTTTAACCATATTTTCTCTCTGCCACCCCCTATATTTGTTTTCTCTTGTCCCAGTCAATCTTCTTTCAATTAAATATGTTACATATAGTCCACTCATATTTACCCAACCAGCTCTTTCTAAAGTGAAGAAGAAAGCCTAGCCTTAAGTTGAAGTTACATTTCATACAATATCTTTTGAACTAGAGCCTTTTTTATGAATTCCTAGACAACATCTTACATATAATGCTAGCGCCTGCTGTGAGTACTGTGTTCATGCAATTTTACATATTTTGACTTATAACAAAAAAACACTATATAACTATATCGTAAATTTTTATTATTATTATTATTACGCATTTTGAATGATTATTTTTATTTATCTATATTTACTAAGATTTGAAGTTCTCTTGTGTTTAATTGCTTATAACATTGGCCTATTTTTTTTTTTTTTTATGGTTCATTGTTAAAACATCAGCATGTGGCCAACCATCAATTATATCCTAATAGTGTGACAATACTACTATGACAGACAATGCTACCACTATCACTTTCACTATCACCGTGGAACCCAAAACTTTAAAGTTTTGAACAGAAACTACGACATGAGATATGTGAGAGATGAGAGTACCGGATGCACTAATACCACCCCAAGACGCGTTGTCACGGGTCCCGTCTCTCTTCAGATGTCGAGGTTTAGCCTGATTTATGTTGTCAGAGCATCTGCTGGTGGTGCCATAGTGGATGTTTACGAAACCTTTGTCTACTCAATAGGAAAAAGAAAACATTCATGTTCTGATGTTGAATGCTATGAAATGTGTCGTGTTCCAAGGAAGGTGTAGTTAGTTGAAGGAGAAAAGAAGTTTTGTTTTGGGAACAACAGTACTAATGATAATAAATTCAGGAAAGCACCATAGATTAGACCACGAATTGTCCGTTCATGTTTACCCTCAAATAAAACCTTTTACAATATGTCACAAGTAAAACAGTTTTGTTTTAGGTGTTGTTGTGTATTCCTGGATAATAACGATTATTACGATTGCAATACATCGGAATACATTATTGCATTGTATGTAACCCAGGCTCGGTTTCGTTTGTAATTAAATTTATTATTTATTCATCTGGTATTAAAATATTTCTGAAACTCTTTGATATAGAGACCATATTAAAATAATTTTATACATTTCTGATGGTTTTGTAAATACCATAAACGTATCTTTATTAACTTATATTATACAGATATACAATGCTGGTATAATTATTTGTATATGTATATATATCTTGTATAA
>NW_027109759.1:628045-642036 GCF_000696795.3 Halyomorpha halys
TATATATATATAGAGAGAGAGAGAGAGAGAGAGAAAGAGAGAGATTTTTTATGGCTTATGTGTCCTTAAACCTAAAAACTATTTTTAGTTACAATGACACTATGTTATTATATATTTTTTATAACTGAATCTATTTCAATGTAAGAAAATTAATTAATATAACATTTCCCTTTTCAAATCTCTGTTGCACTTTTTTTGTATCAATATTAAAATTAAATTAAATCTGTACTGCTACAACGCATGAAGGGTCAGGGGCTCAGTACTTTGTAAGGGAGTACTGTTACTATACCAACGGTATTGCAAGGAGGTAATTTGGTATGAATTAGGTTCGATCGACATATTTTTACCTAATTAAGGGTACCCACTTTAAGAGGTTGGGTGGATCCCGGAGGCCTCCGGAACCCACAGGGCTGTCTCAACGGCTACAGGTACCTAATAATAATTATCTGCCATAGCCGGATGTGATCTCGAGTCCTTGGAGTTAGTAGCCCATTGCCTTACCAACTAGCTACCAATTCCTACCCCTTCTATCAATATATTTTACTTAAATAGTTTTTCCTAAATGAATTTAAAATAGAAAACCTCACCTGCCTTTTAAATGAAATACGAGTATGCTTTCATTCACGTTACTATCACCACTAGTGTCTTGAGTCATAACATTAAAGTTTAATTCTGTTCAGAAATGATAGTCTGTACCTACCAGTTATCAAAAATTCTTTTTAAATTGTTAATTACCTGTAATATATAAATGTATAAATGCATACTGTAAAGGTAAATAGAAATAAAAAAAAAATTTCCCATCTTCACATTAATATTGATAAATTTTTTAATATTCATAAATTTTTTATGTTCGTAGTCCCGAGCTTTCTGCATTAGTTCTGGAATATTTAACGACAGATCCAGGTCCTTGAATGCTCTCCAGTGTCGTTTACGGAATCAAAACATTGGTGGAGATAACCGACGGTAGAACTCTGACTTTCTGAAGTTTATATAATTGTTTGAGTTCCTCTCCTCGATGCAGATATTTATGATTTTCTTCGGCTGCACCCTTATGAACGTTATTATTCAATGGTACGTCTATTTCTATAATATTTCAGTATTTTTCTCCCTTAGAGATACGCAATTCATCAGGCTTGTTGTGTAGAATGGTATGATTAGTGACGATCTGGTCCTACTAACTTGACATCCCATTTGTGAATGATCGCTTATGGCTTTATTGTAATTTGGCCTTATGTCCTGGTGTAATTTTGAATTTTTGGCTAATTCTTGCTGGAAGATTTTAACCATATTGTTGTGCCAAGTACATTTTCCTTCCGAGTGGGCACTTGGCAGCCTGATGTGCTGAGTTTACTCTGACGCCATTCTACACAGCCTACATGATTCCGTAATGTCTACTTCACGTATTATTTTTCTTATTAATCTGGGTTTTTTTCTCGCGATTGTGGGGTTGAGTAACTGAGCTGGGAGACCTTGATGTACAACCACGTTCATATTTTTTTTTTTCCAGATATTTAAGTATTTTCCAACAATACGTACTGTATCGAAGACAGACTGTTGAGCCTCTCCTTAGGCCTCCACATCAATAAATAATTTTACACCATCCGTGCATGCCACTTTTTATTTTGGCATCAACCCATTGGTGAATATAATGTTTGGAGTGGAACTGATACTTTCTAAATCATATAATTCCTTCAATTATATAGCCAGTTACTGATATTTTATTAGTTTTTCTCTCACAGAAAGCTCACAGAAGCTCTCACAGAGCTTATATTATTATTGTTATTTAGGATATCGACATCAATCGCTTCTTTTGTTCTTAAATCTATTAGGAGGTTAGCTGGTCTATTATGACGCACAGTACGATCTCATAACTCGTGTTTCTCTCCTAGGGCCTGATGCAAAATGTTGTGCCTCAGATATTCGGTACCAGCTAATACTTTACATTCACCAGTGATATGCATTGATTCCAACGTTACTGAGCATAATCGACATTTATCCGGTGTTGTTGCGTCTTTTAGAACATGTCTTCTTTATGATCTGGTGGCGATAATCTGAACTTGAAAGGCGAGCAAAAATCTTTCGGTATTGTAGAATAACTTTCCAGCTTTTAAACCATTCAACTGATATTAGTATTATTATTATTCCTATAAAAATTAAAAATATTCCAATGAAGTAACCCCTAATTGCCCCCCCTCTCTCCCTCTGGTCCGATCCTCGCTCACGTAGGCGACAGCCCCGATATTACCAAACAGGCCCCGATAAGATGACGATAACTACCTGCTATCATTACTAATCACCGGCGGCCATTGCTATAATAATTACTATAATACAGCATATATCATACATCCTGTATATAATTGAGGCGTACGTGTTGGCGCGGATGCAGAGCGGGCAGGCTGTATTGTAGACACGTAGGCGCCATATAACAATAATGTTTATGATCAACTTCCCTAACGTGTCCCGAATACCTGCCCCAGGTGAGGGGTATTAAAATTACACCTGCCCTGTCTGTGCTTCCTCTTGTTCCAGTAGTCCTCTTGCGGTCGTTCCGGGACGTCATCTTGACACAATCTACAGTTCCAGCTTTTCATTACAGTAATCTCATGGAAGATTATTAAACATGAAACTGACTACTGTTGGAGTATAGTGAAATATTCTATCTCTATGTTTCTCTAATATAAAATACTAAATTAAATTTAATAAATCAAACTAAACTAAAATAATTTTATTTTTAAAGTTTTTGTCGTATATATGATATTAAACATTGGCAGACCCGGCATTGCTTCTTTATTGCTAGATTTTAGGTTATAAATTGAATAAAAAACAATTGCAACTTCGATATCAGTTATTGTATTTATTTAAATTTGAACATTTACGTGTACATTATTTTTGTGACTTGATAATATAAATTACATTCGAATATACAATGTTTTTGCTAATTCCAATTGCCATGTATGCAAACAATGTCAACAGCTCAAAATTACATTCGTCGGCAGTAATTTTTTTTTTTTTCTACTTCAGAAAGATACAAATCGATTTACATTTAATAACCATGAAACGCTTACTTTTGTTAATAACTTTTTTTATAAATATATATATAATAGTAGTATAGTAATAAAAATAGTCTATAACCTTCTCGGGAAAATCCTGAACATTTAGCAAAAAGTCCCATGAAAATCGGATGAACGGTATGGCACCGCATGAAATACAAACAAAAGAATATTGATTTTTATATCTAATATAATCATATAAATAAAAAGGAAAAAACGGCAGTAATAAAAACTACACTTGTTCTAGTTTGATAAAGAAATTAGAATTTCTAACAAAATTTAAATTTAATTTCTTGTAAATTTCAATCGTTTACTTTTAAAACATTAGTGTAGGGCAAAATGACTTTAGCGTTCCAAGAGTAAAAAATTTAAAATAAACAAATAGAGACTCAAGGAAACCTGTAAAGATTGAGAATCAGTATAAAATTGAAAGCTGCATCATAATTATTATTTATATAATATTTTTATTAAAAAATATATTTTTCTTAATGTTCATGTCCAATAAAACAGATCTAATATGAAAAGTGTGGCTAAATTTCATTTAAAAAAAAAGTAAAGTCAATAAATTATAGGGGGATCACCCACTGAGATATTCGAACCCGGGTTCTTGGATTTAGTAGCACAGTTCTTTACCAATGAGCTACTTACTTCCTATTTCAATCTAAATATATTAATAAATTACAAAAAATCGCATTTTATTCACTGATTTCAGGAAGAGGGTTAAAAAATAAATAAGTTTTAAAACTGTTTTTATTCTCCTATAAGTAACATTAATTTATGCATTCCTCGATAACCCTTAACCTTTTAAACCTTTTTTACGGGTCTAGTTTTTAAAAATATATATATATATTGGGACAAATTACAGTATATTTATTAAAAACATCATAAGGTTGCTTTAATTAATTAATTTAATGTGGCCGAATTTCGATGAAATTCAATTGAAAAGAAAAAAAATTTTGGAATAGGAAACACTATTGTGTTATTGGGTCAATTATCGTATTATTGTTGGTTTCCCATAGGTCTGCTTATGTAGTAACCCTTAGAAGTATTACCTGGCTGTTGTACACAGCTCATCCAAGGATCAAAAAAGAGATGTGCGATTCTGCTTAACCAATCTAAGCTGGAGATATTATTGCCATTAGTGGCACAAAGGGTTGCAAAAGATAAAAAAAAACAACCCGTCGACAATGGAGGTCGTGGTAAGGGTGGTTGTCGAACAGACGGACAGGAGGCCAATAAATTACTGCAGCGACAAAAGATGTCCTGCCAGGGTATCCTTTGTTGGGTACTAGTGCACAGGAGGTTGTAATAATGCTGCTATTATCATTAGAGTAATACTGGCTACGGTCTTCGTTTGTATGGAAGAACTACGGTTGATGGATCAGGTATCAACTTTATTTTTAGAGACAGTTACATGTTTTTTGTTGCTGTAATCATTAAAAGATAGGAGGATTTTTTTCGTTTTTAATCATATCCTTAAGTAGGATGGGTTTTCAGTATTATATATTCCATACTAACAGTGTAATAAATGTTTATATTTCGATTACAGAGACATTTTACATTGATTAATAATTAAAAAAAAAAAAATAAAAATATTTTATTTTATAATCTTCGAATAAAGAATATTAGTAAAAATGAGTATCCTTGATTTACGTAAACATTTTTATAGAAATTTATACACTATGGATTTTAATAGAAAGAAACAGCTAGTTTATTTTTGTCTGTATTTCTACAATATTTGGAATTCTATTCATCTATGTTAAATTGCATAAGTTTTAATTATAAAGATCTCCACATTGCCACCTGACATGGATGTCAAGTACTAAAGACTCGTACCCTCGGTGACAGTTTTATGTAGCTAAAGTACATTTACAACAGTGAGATAGTGTGACAGTGCGTCAGACTCCTTTTTTTCTCGCTGCAGGTTCTACGTGGTAACAGACTGCTAGCAATTTGGCGGATAGTTCATTTGTTAATGCGTTTGCTTATTGCATATGTAGATGGCAAATTTTAATTTGGCCTTAAATATATCATTCATGAGTAAAAAAAAAGTAATGAGGTATAGATTTTCGAATTGGTATTTATGTCTCTGCTTTATTACTTGTAAATATACGCATTAATTGTTCCTTCTTGTTAATTATCTTCAGTTCCTATTTTTTTTAAAATTATTTTATTACAAATTAGTTACCTTATGATTTATGATATGACAAATGGTTTTCTTTCATTTGTTTCCTTTTATTTGTTTAATTTTTTTTATTATAACTATTGATTTTTTAGAGAATACAATAATTTTTGGACGTGGAATGACTATAATATTTATTTTAATGTTGTAGTCATAAAAATATTATTTACTTTTCTTTTGTTAATTATTATCGTCATATTTTTGTTTGCCAATTTATTATAATTACAAATATTTTATAAATTCATTATTATTTCTAAATTGTTTACTTTAAAGCACCAAAGCCCGTTTTATCTTTCAATTGTTTGATTGTAAGATTAATAAATAAAAAATATTATTATTTTTAATAAACTCTTACTTTCCATGCAGCATGTAAATGGTTGAACAATAATGGCAGAAGGCAGTAAAAACTGTCTTTATGTAATAAATAAAACAATTTTTCTGAATATTTTTTATCTGAAATATAATTGATTTATATATCTGAGTAGACTAAATATGTAATACAAAATTTAATAATATGTAAATATAAACTGAACGAATTTAGTTATTCTTTATTTGAACCAAAAAGTAATTTGAATTTGTTTTTCTTTTTCAGGTAAGTGACTCACCTAAGTTTTCTTCCGATTTTAGCTATTGGTAATGTATTATATCACTAGTTATAACAGTTTATTATAATATTTTATTTCAATTTTTCATAGTTTATTCGAAAATACATTGTTGTAGGAGAACTTTATATTAACAGCATGCCCGTGGTTTTATAGAATTAATTCTTAAAGGGTACTATTAATTAAAGGAAAATTAAACTCACCTCGAATTTACAATATTAATACTGTTCGGTTAAGTGTAATAGAAAATATAATATTTAGAATGAGGGTAATTAAACTATTTTGTATAAAACTGACGGCAGATTAACCCCTATTTTACGAATTACACAACTGTTCATTTAATTCTAATCCTCTTTGCTCAAATTGTATTGCTGTAACTTACATATATTCTGTAGTGTACGATTTATTAATATTATTCCACCTTGTATGTAGAATAAAATATTACACGGTGATCACTAATAACGTTTTTATATAATAGAGGAAAAGGGTTATGTAAGTAGCATTTATTTAGGCATTTTTGTCATAGCGATTAAAATATATGGTGAGGACGAATTATTGAGCCCCTATTCCTGACATATTAACCCTTCTATCTATTAACTGATATTGTCCTTAAGAAATAAATCATTTAACATTGGTCAATTTCTTACTTTACCTAACTATAATTGGACATGACGGCTGATTTGTAGTTAATCTCTATTTCTCAATTTTAATGTGACTATTAGCAAGGACAATAAATCAATTTTAATAACTGAAAATAAAAATTATTTAGTTAAAGAATGAAAGGGTTACTTCAATTTGGAAACTAACAAAATGGAATAAAAAAAAAAAGATATAGCTAAAATAAATTATCTGACTCGGCTATCAAGTAATATTTCTAATAATCTAAATACAAATGATTTATGTAAAATTATTTGGAACAGAATGAATTAAAAGTTCGTAGTTGTATAGTTTCAATAAAGGGTTTCCCATAAGTCTTCAGCAATGTTGAAGGAGTTAAAAGTAAGCCTAAAAATAACGAAATATTCCTTCTAATTTTTTTTTTAACAAGAAACATTTTGTACTAAAAGTACAAGTTATAACTCTAAAAATCTGTAGTTAAAAAGAAAAAATGAATTTGTTTTTTTTCAATAACATTTAAAGGGGGTTTCAAGTGGCTAAATAGATATTGTTTTTCGAAAAATCCTTAGTTTTTCACTTTTTTTCTAATCAATCTTCTACTGGTCTACAGATTTTTAACTTTCAAAATAACATTCTGGTTGAACTAGCTTTAAGTTCGTATTAATTTAATTAAGATATTTTTAAGAATATGCTGAGGTCCACGGTTTTGTAAAATAAACAGATGAAGTCTATCTCTTCAAATATAGAACAATTTTTTTTTTTACAAATTACTAAAATACACATCTAATTTTATTTATATAATTTATAGACTATTTTCTTTAGTTTCTTATGATGAAAATGAGAATTATCTAACTTAATTTTACTTATTACTTCTTATTCAATACAAAACATTACTTGCTTAAAATTACAGAAAATATAAATTAAATAAATCGAAAATTTGTATCCTTTTTTGTCTCAACACTTTTTATTTTTCACCAGTCGAAAGTTTCGGCCATTTTAGCCATCCTCAAGGACATCTTCACTTATAATTTCTTCCTCACATTAATTTAAAGTTACTTTTGCAGGCTATTCTGCCCAGGTCATTTCCTTTATTATAAGTTGAAAGCCTATTTTTTTTTTTTTTTAAATAAAATCACTAATATTTATTTCTTCTTATATAAGGATGGCTAAAATGGCCGAAACGATGGACTGGTGAAAATAAAAAGTGTTTAGACAAAAAAGGATACAAATTTTTGATTGATTTAATAAACATGTACCTTGCCTCAAGTAATTAAAATAATATAATTAAAGAAAATATAAATTTTATTTATTTATTTGGAGAAAACATTGTTTAAAGTAACTTTTGAGGTCTCGTTAGGTTAGGTAAAGCAGTTTAACCTTCCTAAAGATTTGTAAAGGCTAACGTATAATAAAGTTTCTAAATATGATTATGGTTTAGTTCATTCTGGTTCAATAGGTAGATTCTTTCTTGTTTATTTATAGTTGCTGTTTAATTAATGTTTAATCAATAGTTGTTTAACAAATACTATAGTTTAATAACATTTCTTTTTATAATTCAGTAACAGCTTGTTAGATGCTAACTATCAGAGTCTACTAAAACACTGGTATGGTTTCACTTGAGAAAATGGTTAAACTTAAGAGCTAAAAAAATATCGAGGTTAATTATTATTATTTTAGAGCAGTAATCATTTTAAGAAGTTTGTAAACATATTGAATTTACAAACTATTTCGAACTCACTTTAGCTCCGAGTATTCATTAATATTTCAGTGAAGAACCAGTAGCTTTTAGTCGCGCTACATAAGATAAGCCTTGTGAATTGATTCAGCATCCGGCTCGGAGGACCAAAAGCTGATCCGTTGGACATTGTCATTCAGGAACCGCGCTGTGGCAATAGAGAATACAGATGCCATGTCGCCTCAAGTGACACCTTCCTGTTGACGTCTCATCGTATGTCCTCACGCCAGGATATTACAAAGGACGCTTTGAGGATAATAGATACTACATGTATCGAATACACTGTCCTTGCCGAAGTCCAGGCAGGTGGCTCCCTGCTAACCCGAGAGAGTGCTAGTGGAGTGGTGGTGCTCGGATACGCAAATCATCCTGGTTAATGGAACCTAGCATGAGATAACGATACTTCCTCTTCTCTGTGGTCATTAGGGTTGACATTCATGGTTTAGTGGTTAAACAGTTTAATGTTGATGATAATACCTCTGTAGTGGCATTATTTAAACTTCCTCGGTTATATTTACAAATATTCTAATCCCAAAGGCTTTAACATTAATCAGATGAAAAGTATTTTCTTTAAGTTAACTGACTGTAGATGAAGTTGTAGTTTCGACTCTTTTACATTTTCTTTGTTTTTTGTATAATTATTCTTTTTAGAGTAAGTGATGGTTCTATATCAATGTCGTTAGTATTATCTATAGAGTTCATTATCGAAAAGGTACTGATGATGTCAATCCATGTTTCCAAAAATTCATTTTTAGGTCTCAAAAAAGTTTGACTTACATTAAATTAATTACTAATATTTAATAGATTTAATTTAATAAAAATGCAGAATTATTTTTTAACTTTAATTCTAATAGAAATATTAGTCTTTAATGTCAAAGTTCAAGGCTTTAAAAGTTAAATTAACGACAATATGGAGAAGAATGTTTCAACATAACAGAAACTCAAGTAGTTTGATTTTTAAAGACTCATCCCAAAAAAATTGTTTTTCAATAATTTGAAGATATGATTATTAAGAAGTTTCCCGTGACATTTTTTGAAGTAGGGGTATTGATGAATATTTAAAATTGTCTTCATACATAACACTTCATTTAAGTTCTAAACCTTAAATCTTATTTATTTGTATATTAGTTATTTTTTAGAAGTCGAAAATTAAGTTTTTTTAGTTTTCGTTTGTAATAAAATATATTTTTATTTATTTTTTTTTTTTTATAAATATATATGTATCTCTATAATTATTCTTTCATACCCTCTCCCGTCCCCCTGGGATTTCGATCATTACATTTCACTAGCGGATTACATTTCAGTCCTCTCATAGTTGATGAAGCAATTAAGAGTATTGGACTAATTTTCAGACTTTCTTTTTCGACTTAATCTTATATTTCTATATGACATAGATCACAAGTACCTTTGATACAACATATCAGGGATGGAATATCTCAGTATTTGAATGATTTGATTTTTTGAAAATAAAAAATATATAAATTTTATTAATGTTTCGATTGAATATTAAAATAATCGAAGTCCGTTTATATCTACTGTTCATTCACCGTACACTTGTAGAAGAACTGTTACCATTCCCCTTCCTTCATATCGGTTCCATGGCATCCTTATTCTGTTTGGCTTCCGGATGATCCGGATTGAAGCCTCTGCTTGAACCAACATTTCAACACTTCATTTCTTCCGTTTATCATTCCTGAGAAACCTCAAGTGTCAAGTTTCTCGGCAAGTAAAATTTATTGCAGATCTTTTATTTAATATTTATTTACAACTTATTTTAAACATTGACCGTAAAATATCTTAAAATAAAGTTGTCATGTTGTTCTAAAATATTGAAGTTTCATTTAGTTATTAATTGTTTTTTACCTATCGTTATTTATTGTATAAATAAAAATAATGAAAAAAGACAAATAATGGACAATATAGGACAACGGTTAGCAAATACGTTATAAAATAATTTTGAAGTAATATAATAGTAGGGAATTCAAGAAAATCTTAAATATAGCAGACACCAAATGATAATATACATAATGATGAGAAGATAGTTCACCATGGATAATACATATGAGGAGAAGATGGTTGGGGGTGCGGTCAGGGAAGAACACAAATAAGTTTAAAAACTTATTTAATATTGCCAATATTGACCAACCACAATACCAGTTGTTAGAGATCAGAAATCCAAGTCATGTCACTCCTCCAAGTAGTCCTGATGAAGGCATGAAATTCAGGTCGAAATGTTGGCAATATTAATTAAGTTTTTTTTTTATAGAATAACTTGTGTTATTAGCTCTGATTGATTAACTCTGATCGCACCCTAATCATCTTCTCCTCATAAATAATGTATATAGTAAGGGAGGAATATATAAATATCCATAAAATACAATAAAATTAAAAGAATAAATCCAATAAATATAATATAGCGAAGAAAGAAAAATGTACAAAAGGGGAGGGTATTTAATATATGTGTGTGTGCATTTATATATGTTATATATTTATATATTAATTTAAAATATCTTGGTTGTTACAAATTAATTCAGTAGATAAAATGAACCTCATGAATAATGATCCTCGCACCTAACCTACTCTGTGCAGCCAATACGATACACGCGAATTTAAATATGTCTTACAAACTTATTGAGATACGGCAATACCACTAGCTATGATAGCGATCCTCTCACGGTAGTGGTACCAGAACAGCAGCCAGAGGGAGAAGACCCAGAAGATACTGGAAGTACACACCGGACTGGATATCGACCTGGAAGGCCTGAGATATCCCAGATCCCGGTTTGACGAGGAGGCTGCCCGACATAAATAACCCTTCTGTCCGGCGAGGCTTACTCCCGCTGATATTTATCGTTCCCTCAGTCATAAAGTCTCCTCGCTCGTCTTTTTTATCCAGCCTCTGTAGCCTCTTCCAGTCCTCTCCTGTCCCTCCAGAACACAAACACTATTATTTGGATTCTGCTCTGTACCGGCTTCTGTTAACTGGGTCGATTCTAAAAACTATCGGACAAGTTTTCGCTCTAAAAAGAATAAGTCCTTAGACTGATTCATGATGTAATTATCCATTATTACTTAGTACTAGCTTATTTACGGTTATTCAATTTGTATCAATGTTTACTAATTATTGTTGTAATACAAGTTGATATTATTCGGAGAATCGTATCCAAATTATTTTTGTTAATAATTAATAATCTTTGTGAATTATTTCCGTGCAATAATTAATTGTAAATAATTAGTGTTAATAGCGAGGAAGTATTCAGAACCTATAATATGCATGAAGTAAAACCCGAAATGAGTCATAATAATGATATGTTTAAACAACTAACAAACATGAAAGATAAGACTGAAAGTATAAAAAAAAAAATGCTATGTTTGTCAATGGGTGTAAAAAGGCGAAACTTCTGAAAAATGAATCAAATGAGCTTCTTAACATTAAAATAAATGGAAAAATATTAAAAATAAAAAACTTAACACTCTTTGGACTATGTAGCATAAAGTATATTCATAAGTTTGATTTTAACAACTTTTAAGTTATAGATAAGGAAAAATAAAATAAAAATAGAAAAATACTATAAACTAATATACATATGTATAAAACATATTGAAAAAACAGTACATTTTAAAACTGATTAAAAAAAAATAACACACATTATACCTACATTATTGATGAATTAAAAATAAAAAATAATTATTTTAAAAAAAAAAAAAATAAGTTACAATTTTAGAAAAAGATTTACTCGGTATCCAAGTGTATGTATATGTTCACTCCCTCTTAACTCTTTAATGTTGGGAGTTTTTATTTGATTTTCACTTTTGCATATGATCTCTATTTCTTCTAAGGATTGTAAACATTTAAAAACAAATTCGGATTGGGCACTTTTTTCTTTATTCGATGCGTCCTGAAGGCGTAAATGGACAATTGTTCCTGGTGGCTCTTTTGTCTTCAGGACGCTTCGGATTCAAAGAAAGCTCTTTATACTATACTTGTCTCAAAATCTATCATAATCTGTAAAAACAAAAAAAAAATAAATAAACTAAAAATACTCTATCTCATTGGAGATTCCAGAAAGAAACTGGAGAAGGTTATAAAATCTACAATATCCATATGCTGTAGGACCTTCTGAAAGTCAATTAAAATTTCATAAAACGTAGAAGTCATGGGAATAACCGGTATATCGGGACACCCAGTATAAATATATGTATATGTTATGTGATAATAGATTGAAATAATCTGTCAGAAAACATATCAAGGAACCAGTTAATTCCTTAGCATATCATAATCTTCTTTTTTCTTTTTTTTTTTTTAAATACTTTTAATGGAATAATACATTCTGCCACACTCATGTATTAGGGGTGTAAGAATGAAATCATACCGTGTGTACATATTATATAAAATAAATAAATAATAATAATAAAAGATATAATAAAATAATTAATATTGATAGAAATAAAATTATAATGATAATAATTAACTTTTTTAAAATGTATTATGAACATTTATATATTTAATCAAATTAATTTTAGAATGAAATCCAGAGGATGGAGCAATCATGAAACGCCGACATAACGACTGTTCATTATATAAAATATTTAAATACACATTACATATTTAGCAACACTTTTTACTAACAAATTTTTACAGCATTTGTCTAGTTCCAGTTTGCTGATTGGTTAGACATACGCTTAAATACCGGAAAAATATCTAACTGTAACAGAAACGTAAATCGGTTGTTAAGTAGCAATATCTCATTTTTAGCAGTTAATTTCCTCTTGGCAGTTGTTATTTGCTATTTATGGTTAAAAATGACAGTGCGGGTTTCCTCCTTGACATGTTACAGCGAACTATCAAAGAGTTGAAACCGTTCTAAGTAATGGCTCATTGGTATGCTAATAAAGCAGTCCTATTTACGGCCTAGCTGCTATTTAGAGTCCCGTTACATATCAACTATTATTTATTAATTCAATAATTACTTTAAATTATTTAAAAGTTTTGTCTGCCATACAATTTAGCCTTTTTAACTAATTTTCTAAAAGATCCCCCCATCTCTTTTGGATGGAAATCCTTCAGTAATATTTTATACAAAATTCAATTTCTGGATATGTATAACATACAATTGCGAGAAAAATTTAATACAATTATTAGTTAAATTTTTAACTTTTTCTTTTAATTTTAAATATAACTGCTGATAATAAAACTTACTAAAGAAAGCTATTTATCATTTATTCGGATCCGCAATTTCCAAAACCCGGAATACCTAATCAATTTTCTACCCTTTAATTTCTTTTATGATTAAACCTCGTAACATGAAAAGTATTTATTCACTATAAACTGATATGGAATTATATTTTATAAAACCGCATTTTTTTAAAGATAATTTAATACTCTTTTGAGAAGTGTTTAAGTATAAATAATAAGGAGTGGAGTAGTGATTTAGGTACTCCATCTCATATGTCAGGATTCGAGTCCGACTGTGGTAGATAATTATTACGTACTTCCAGTCTTTATAATTCCAGAATAATAAATTCTTGAGGTTGAAGAATGTACTCAGCACTTTCTCAGCAGTAACGAATCCAAAAGACCCCTGATGAATTTTTTTGCCATATAAAAATCAAGTGGCAAACAAATATTTCGGATCAGTTAACTATTAAATTATACATACTAATATAATATAAACATATACGATTTATATTTTTGTTAACCATGAAATAAATTCCATTTAAGAAAAAAAATAAATATATTTTTATTGTTACTACTTAAGCGAAATAACATTGACCACTTGATTCTGAATAAATGGGATTCTACT
>NW_027109759.1:643656-644776 GCF_000696795.3 Halyomorpha halys
TATTGATTCACAAGAAAATTTGGGGTTATTTATGTCGTAATTTTTAAACTTGAACACTACTCTAGTGCTTAAAGGGAGTCGTCATCAATGTCTTTCAAGTACATCATTTCGACTCGTTACATAATTATTTATATTTCAAGAGTAATGATTTGATGTTCGAAAATATAATCGATATAAGTCGCTTTTGAAATTCCGACGTGTCTTAAAGAAACACTTTTAAGCATGAGGACTAATATGTATTCCAGTACTTGTTGTAATACTTTAATTTACTCGAAGCAACATCAATTTGGAATTAACATTTCATCTCTAATTGTTATTGACCAGCTTTATCATCCTTTTATAAACGTCATGGTTTGGTTTTTATGAGATCCAACCATAGCAGAAAGCTTCAATGTCCTATGGTGTCTTCCTTCCACTACTCGATGCCCCCACCCTTTAACAATCGATTCCTCTATCGACCTGCTCTTACACCCGGAGGAAGCGGCCATGATGCCCACTAGGCGGGTGTAGCCAATAAATCTTCCAATGTAGCATATTAAAAATGAATAAAGGAACACAGCCTGGACAAGATGACTTGAACGAGCCTTTCCGAACGCCGTTAGCGACTTCCTCCATAAATCCAGGCGGCACTGTTTCTGTTAATAAAATAGCTTGACAACTGCTCGCATCCGCCCTCTCCTGGTGCACTCTGTCAATTGTTTCAATTGGTCTTGTCCCTACATCAGCCAATGTCTTATGCCTTTCCGAACCAGTGACAGGTGTCTCGACAACACAACAGATCCAGGAGGGACATATGTGTGGAGACTTTTGGAGACCGTGGCAGTCAAGTTTTGAGGCAACCTACCTTTTTATACTTAATATTTCAACATGTGAGTGTATGCAATACATATTTAATCAATGTTATTCATAATTATATTACTATTACCATATATTATATTATTGCGTCAAAAATACACTTAAAATAATTTTTTTTTATTTATTTATTTATTAATATTTACAAATGTATAAAAAATACAACAAGTAAATTAGATCGTAATGACATAATGATATGATACAGGATGTAGAGAAACTACCCAGTAGTAGAACTCTAAAAACAGTTTACAATATAAGGTCACGAGGC
>NW_027109759.1:645504-647183 GCF_000696795.3 Halyomorpha halys
AATACTACCTTGAGGAACACCAGCGGATTGAAAATAGAGGGATGAATAGGAACCATTGTGGTTTACTTGGAATAATCTATTAGTAAGAAAGGAACGGATGATGAGAAAATATGTAGGAAGTAAGAATTTACGGAGTTTGATAAGCAGTACCGGGTGCCAGACTCGATCAAACGCCTTAAAATAATTTAAAACCCTCATTGCTTAACTTCTATGTTTCACCAACTTATAGAAGTCAATTGCACCAAAGCAAGGAGATGGATCACTTTCAAAAAGATATAGATTTAAATTAATTTATTACAATTTATGTATATGAAATCAAGATCATATTTTTATATTTTCGTTTTTCACTGTAGATTATTCCATTTGAAACTTATGCACTTTCCTTCTGAATACCTCGTTCAGATTGAATAAAGCAGTAGTCAGCCCATAGAAATGAATTAAAAAATCCTGTTATTCGTGGATTAGCAGGGCTAGTTAGTGAGTCGTGCGTGTCTGTACGGATTGAGCCGTAGGGGACAGACAGACAGAATAGCTACAGAAATGAATACGAGACGTGATCCTACATTTTGGGCGAAAGCGCAAAGAAAACCTCGGCGGGTACAACAAAGCCTTTGTGGGGACTCACAAAGACGAGCGATGTGTCGCCTACCATCTCCTATCTCCATCTCTCTTCCGCTCTTTATGGGATACATGCCGGCTCTTTATTGTTGTGTATTATATTGTTATAAAACCGTCATAATTATGTGCACTCCTTTATTTGTTCGTATCTAGGTCTTATAAAAAGTAGATGTTTCACATTTCTATTTTTTTTAATAACAAGACGGTAGCTGTAGGAACCGCTATAAGAAGAAAGGTGAAAATATGCAGGAAAATTGTTGTTAGAAAGTTCCGTGATTATTAAATTTTGAAGAGCTAAGTTTCTCATAAGTGACAGGGATACCACATATTTTATATATCCTAATGTACAAAATAAAATAATAGTAACTATAAATATAACTAAAAAAAAAAGAAAAAGATAATTTGGTTTTAGTGTCAAAACTAAACTAGTATAAAGATAACATAATAAAACTGTTTAAGATATAACTAACTAAAATTATCATTATTAATTATCAATCTGAATGATTGAGGAAAAACATTCTTAGAACCTCTTTTAACGCTTATTGTAAAAAATTAATCAATATAAGAATAATATTTTTTACTAATTTTATATGCAAACAATTTTATACATATAAACTTATTATATTATATATCAATATATTTGGTATTATGAATACAATTCCATGAAAGAATTAGTTTCCATTTTTTCTTCATCTACGATATATTAATTAGCATTACAATTAAAATTCATATTTTAAAAAGTACTTATATTAACTAGTATGCTGTATTATACCTATTTTGGGAAAAATTATTTTTTATATTATATATATTTTTTTTTTAATTTGGAACCAAATTTAAATTACTTTAAATTTAGCTTATTTTTATTGTCTGTGGTAAATGTGTGATACATATATTTGAAATGAAATTATTTTTAAGTAAAATTAATAAATAATTTTATTCTTATATAGTTTTATTTTATACAATGTGAGTGTTCCATGAATATTTTTCTTCAATCATTCTGATTAATGATTAATAATCTGAAAAGGACCCCACTAAAAAAAACGATACAACAATAAAGTCAT
>NW_027109759.1:647233-656800 GCF_000696795.3 Halyomorpha halys
CCAGATACCGTTCCTTCCATAATAAACTTCTCAACCACCCAAATCCACTTGTTTCTAACCTGGCTTCTCCTTCATTACCTAATAATCCTCTTAGGCGTCTGAAAAGTAGATGGCTTCGAGATCTTCTCCTCTAGAAATGTTATTGGAGTTCTATCAGTGGGTAGAGTCACCACATGTTTTCATCATGTTACTATGGCACCTACAGCAAATTTACTTGTTGTATATATGTGTATACAGTTGTAAATATCAATAAATACAACCATTATTCGAGAAACATTATCTTCTTTCAAAGTACTCTGATCATTCATTGGTTGTAGTTGTACAGATTTTAATTTTTGTTTTTCATTTCTGAACTATTTGGGCAGGTTTTTGTGAAATACTTGCAAGAGGAATATAGATTGCCTTCTCCCTGGAGAAGACTAAAGAAATTTGTTTTAATACAAGCCAAAGAGAATCACCAAAAATATTGTATACCTAAGAGCACTACAATGAATTGTTTTATTCATTTAACATATATATATATATATATATATGACTATATATATATAGTCAATAAATTACAAATAATTAACATATTTGAATCTGAAAAAAATTACTTAATAACTAAAAATTGATTGATGAGTAAATTGAAACATTTTAAGGATGACTGAATTATAAAACAAATTATTATTTAACTATGAAAAATAAAAAAGAAAACCATCTTCGAAATAAAGATGTTTCTATTTTTGTTTTTTCTTTTTTCGTCATTGTTTTTATCTTATTTTTATTTTTTTATGTCTCTAGACTATAGCAGAGGTAAATAAATACAATTAAATGAAATTTTATATATTCTAATAATTGTCTAGAAACAAAAATAATGAAATAAATTTTTAAAAAAGCATCACTACATCCCATGAGTCTTAGATTCAGTTCTTAAACCTATACAAAGATATGATGTCACCATTTTCGTTCATCCCTTTGAGTTATCTCTCGTCTTCATTGGGGGAGGTAACTCACTTTATAGAAACCTTCCGATTATAAAGTGAATCTCTTTCCCCACCACCTGGAGGCAAAAGAGACCCATTATTAATACAGTCCGGTGTGTAGATTATTATTTTTCTCTACAAAGTTTCAGACTCTTAGTTTTCATGTGGTATTTAAGTATTTTATAAAGACTAACAAATTAGAATTTCATTAGTTTAATCATTTAGCAGAATAAAGGAAAACTGTAATTTGGTGTCAAGTATAGAAAACCCTTTAATATTTTAAGGGGGACAAAAGAAAGTTCATGAACTAGCGCATTTCAGTTGAATTGTTCAGTGAAAACTGATTGTACACATAAATGAAACATTTTATAATACAAAAAATATAAAACCAAAATAATTTATTTAGATTTTAGCGCACGCTGAGGTTGATAATTTTTAATTATCTTTGATTTTAGCTTAAAATATGATTAGATATTTCTGATAAGCTAAACGTATTTTTTGTTGGTGATAACAATAATTAATGATAATTTTACAATTCCGTCTATATTGGAACGTAAAATTGGTTCAGGCTAAAGTTAATAGAAAAAAATTTATTAGCAAGAATGTTACCTCTTTACCTTCCAACCTTCTCAATAATTCTAGAAGGCACAAAATGGTGTAAGAGTAATTCCTTTTACTGAGAGACTTATATAGATATTATTATATACATAGACTTAGATTTACTTTCCTTATTTTTCCTGTTTATTTATTTTTTATGACGAGATTTCTTAATTTTCTACCATGTTCGTTTTAAAATTTTGAATTTCATTTTACAGAGACCTATCTTTATAATCTAAAAGGCTCAAAGCTCCTTTATCACTAATAAAATCACCCAAAACCTTAGTGTTACTATGTAAGTATCAATCCTTCCATTATAAACTCCGGAATCACCTAAACCCACTAGTTTCTAACCTTGCTTCCTCTTCCATTCCTGGCAATTCTCCGAGGAATAAAATGTAGATGCCTTCTACCTTCTGATGTAGAAATGTTATTAGGGTGCTACTCTACTTGTATCATACCATTATAATCTAAAATCAAATTTACTAGATGTATTTTTATGTAAATGCAGTTATAAATGTCAATAAATAAAAAAGATGAATTTCTGTTTAATAAAGTAGTTATTTTATTATTAAATTCCAAATTTTGTTGTGTTGAAATTAATTTACCACAAGCATTATCAATATTCCCGTAGGTCTCATTCATAGGCTTTGTGAAAATATTAAGGTGTACTTGAAATAATTGGGGTTTCATCAATATTGCAAGAAGTTTCATTTAAATGATATTTAAAACAATTTTTTTTTTTAAATTTTAAACACTATAACTTATCATAGCTGTTATATTCTTACATCCGGCGATGGAGGAAGCCATTGACAGAGTAATATGAATCCATTCTTCGAGATCATTGGGATTGATAACATTGATCATTGAGCTATCCTCCTCTGTCGTGAGGGACCAATTAATACTTGAGTCCATCCAGAGTAAAAAGGAGTCAGGACAGGTCTAACCATGAGTTAATGCCCATTGAGACCAATTGTCCAAGATGTTAGCATTTAATGGCAGGCCATCACTCATGCAATTCAGGCAATTCTCTTCAGCCCTGACAGGCCATCTTCTAGCTCTTCTAGCCTCGTAATAAAACTATTGTTTGGAGTAATAAAACCCTTCATGAAATTTATACCGTTCCAGTGGAGATTGACAGCTGGAGTGTTCAGTCGTGCCAGGCCTGTCTCAATGAGATAAAGTACTATTGTTTATTGAGTTATTATCATTAAATAAATTAATGCTGATAAGTATAAAAAGTACTTTTTGTAAACTGATCCCAACTTTGAAAAAGCTTCTGATTTCGATTACTGCATTATATTTGTGATTGGAAGAAAAAAATACTCGACTTCACCGTAGTGAAGTATGTGAAGTATCTTATTTACATTAACAACATCGTGTCCTGAATTTGGTTTTAATCCTTAAAATTGAACCATGTCGCTTTACACAAGTTCATCTGGTAATTTTTTGTATTACTATTTTTGTTCAATAATAAACAACGTGACTTTTTAAAAATCATATATTTTTCAGTGAAATTTTAGAAAATGAGATAAAAATAATTTTTTTTATATATTATTTTTTGTTTTGCATAAAAAAGTTTTAAAAAAAATAAAAATAAACCTACAAAATAGTTGAAATGAACTACTGAAAACGCAAAGTTATTATTCTCTTTGTTATCAGATGAAGTAAATTATTTTCGAATCTTTAATTTTATATATAATAAATATTTCTACTGTTTAAATGTGGTACTGTTAGAAACATGTTCCAGTATGATGGGAAATATTGCAGAAGTCAAAGTTATCAATAAACTCTCTATCAGATTAATGATTTGTATAGATTTTTTTTTCCTTAATTTAAGTCATTTTATTATGATTAACGATACATTAACGATAATATTTTTATTGGAATTATTTCTTCTTAGAAAAAATTAGGTTTAAAATTAAAAGAACATAAATTAATTATTTTCTGCAATATACAAATGAAGAATTTTGAAGTTTTTTTGGCTTTTGGTGATTCTTTGTAAAATGAAGAATTTTCGGACAAATATGTCTTAAAGTGATTTGAAAACATTATTAAAAAAAATAATAATAAGGAATTATATTTGTTAGATAAATTTTAATAAAAATGATATGAGTAGATTATTTTGAATTTCATGTAACTCCAATAGTTGATATAAAATGCTTTATTTTCTAACTGATTAATTACTAAATAATAATTTTAATACGTTACATATTTCAGGCAAAATATGACCAATAGAGTGGCTCAGAAATTTAGTTTAATATGTACATTATTTTCTCCCAGCTATAAGTTAAAATCAGCTACTTAATTATTAATAGTTTCCAATATTAGATAGTTCAAACATCAAATAATTCCAAGCAGTAATTATTAAAAATTCACCAATTGTTTGATGGTGTATTGCTCACTAAACTCCTACAGCCATTTTATTGCTTGAACATCCTCGGCATCCGAAATAAAACGACACAGATTCGTGTCCTGCCTTAGGATTCGGTCACACATTGTTTTTGCTCAGTGTTTTCACGTTTGATGAAACTGACAAAGGCAGGATGCGGTAGAGCGGAATGCCAATGGATTACCAGCACATCTGCTTAGATCATCTCCCGCTGATCGGACCCGTGATCCATGGATTCGGCTTTTTGGCTATGGAGATGGATTGACTACATATCCATAAATCGATTTTTGTAAAATCAAATTGTTAAATTATATTCAATTAGGCAATAGCTTTGAGAGTATGTATGAAGAACCAAATATGCATAATTGTATTGTGTTTATGAATTGAAAATTGATCAAAATCACAAAATAAAAACTCATTTTTAATACTCAGTAATTGAAAAAAATATTGTATAAAATGCTACGCATTTCAGACGAATCAAAATTTGTGTAATTCATCAACGAAAATTATTGTTCTTAAAATATATATTTAATAAAAATCTATTGAAGGTAAAGAGTTTTATTAGGGTTGTATTTGAAGCTGGTTAAATAATTCATAAAGTTGTTCATATTTCTTTTCGTCTTGATGATAGTTCTTTTCGTGATATTTACCAGAATATATCCAAACAATGTTATGTATTGTGTTAAAAAAAAAAAAAATTGTATTTGAAAAACAGTCAATGAATCTAGGAAAAAATTGAAAGTAAAAAGTTCTATTAGATCCCAAATTTCAGCTAATTTAGTTTTGAACAAGGTTTTAACACATTTTTTAAATGGTAGGTAGTTTTATAGATTTTGAACAATGAATGATAAATTAACGACATTTTTAATTTTTAGTATGTTGTTTAGTTCTAGAACAAAAGGAACTTCCTAATATTCAGGTACATTTAATGTTGCTCTTAGGTCTAGGTAAAAAATTGAACAATTTTCTGTCAAAAAATGCGTGTTAGCTGTTAAAAGATTAAGAAGTATTATGAAAAAAATCTAAATTTTGAAGGAAGCATACTGGATAAGAAAAACAAGCCCGAAGTTAGTTATAAATTACTTTTAATAAGCAAACTTTTTAGTTCTCTGTAAAAAGCTTCGAGGTAAAAACCTAATTCCACTGCACGATGCAGGACACTATATTTTGGCAAATATAGATTTTCTTACATAAACTAAAATACATAAGATCTGTAACTCCATACATACATACTTATTATACTTCAAAATTTTTACAATTAAATCCTTGTAAATTTTAGGAATTATATCACAATACTGAAAAGGCAGGAAATTGCTCGTCGATTCCGGCAATTATAACATTTACTAGACAAACGGTCTCATGACTCCAGAACCCACAGAGATTACTCACTGCTACAGAATAAAAGAAAATAATTATCTGCCCAGCCGGATTCGAGTTGCTTGGAGTTAGTACCATTGTGCCACCGCTTCCCAATTAGTACTCATCCTTCTCATATTTTTTTTGAAATTTTAATATTTTTTGAGTTTTGTGTCGGTAAAACTTCAAAATTATTCCTTTGTTTTATTGTACCTCTTCGGAGGCAGCAGACCAGTTCCAAACTCGACGGTGAGCCACGATGAAATTTTTACGTCTTGATTAAGTACCATAAACTCATAAAAGTAATATGGCTATTAAAGGCGTGTATATTTATATTGGGGGCTGTCCAATTGCAATAAATGGTTTATTGCCTTTATCATTGCGTTGGAATGTTTTTATAGTCCCTGATATCATCCAGCTAGTTTATATAATTATTATAATTCTTCTTTTCAATTTATTTTTTTCTTATTAAATCTAATTGTATCCATATTTTTTATGTGATAGTCGATCGAAAACTTGATAGATAAATTATGTTTTTAAAATTTATTTATTGCTATTGTACTTTATAAATGTTATAATACATTTAGTAAATCTGATCTCAGTTAAATTGGAGTATCACAGGCGTGTAGAGAAACTACCCATTGGTAGCACTCTAATGACGTTTTACATTAGCAGGTCTCATGGCCATCTTCTTTTCAGGCGCTTCGGAGGATTGTCAGGAATGGAAGAGGAAGCAAGGTTAGAAACTAATGTGTTTGGGTGGTTAAGAAGTTTGTAATGGAAGGAATGATAGCTGGTTTGGGCTAGAGCGGTTACATATAGAACATTAAGATCTTTATGAATGATTTTATTTTTGACAAAGTAAGGAGTATTGAAGATTTTACAAAAGATTTCGGATTGCAATGATTGGATACGAGAGGAATTCGAAGGTTTAGTAGAGCCCCAATGCTCAAGTCCGTATGTCGAGATTGGCCTTATTACAGTCATGTAGATAAGTCTTTAGTAATGAGTTGGAAGTTTAGACCGTTTGTCTAGTAAGTGCTGTAATAGTCGGAATCTGCGTGCAGTTTCCTGTCTTTTCAGTCTTGTGTGAGGATTCCAAATAGGTCGTTTGTCAGGGTGTAGTCAAGATAACGAATCTGTTCTACAGAGGTAAGATCAACATAATTAAAGGAGACTGTAGGGCAGTCGGTAGGTTTATGACGAAGAGTAAATGTGATTTGATGTGGTTTGTAGGGATTTATTTTTATCCTCCGATTTCGACACCATGCTTCGAGGACTGTGATATGGGATTGGATAGTTTGGGATGCAATCAAAGGTTTATTATTAACAGCGAGCACACGTATGTCATCAGCATACGTGGTGAGGATAGTGTTAGAATTCGTTGGGTTGTCAGCTGTATAAACGATGTAGAGATGGGACCGAGGATACTAACTTGAGGAACACCAGCGGACTGAGAATAGAGGGATGCATAGGAACCATGATATCTAAATTAAAATTAATAATTTGATTGGAGAAATTCTTAAGTTCAATATTTTATCCAAAATCCTTTTACTGACTATACCTTTACTATTCTTCAGAAATACGTGTTTTGGGAATATTCTTTAAAATCACAATAAAATAGCGGTAACTTGAACACTAGCCCACCAACATCGAGGACACAAGTAGGTGAAAGTTGTATGATGCGCGCACTGCACCAGATTTGTGTACTAGTATTTCATTTATTATTTATTTTTCTTACCAAGATTGTAACTCAAGCTGAAATAATTTTTTGTTCACCTAAAAAATCTCTCGCTCTCTCTATCTCTCTCTCCATTATAATTATTTATTAGACCTACAATTTATTATTTAACAAGAAATCAGGCCTACAATTTTCAAAGCATAGAAAAAATTATTAAAGCTTTAACAATAAATTGTCTATTGATATAACTTGTAAAAAAAGAAGGGGCAGGTGCTTTATAGTCTTTGCAATACTCAGAAATTTTCTGTAGATATAACTTAAAAATGGACATGTAGGAGTCGCAATACCGATTAAAACAAAGCTACCTATGGGTTATGTATATTACCCATTATATATATCATATAAAGATTTGTATAATAATAATAATAAAGACCTACCGAAGCCGAAGCTTCGATGCCGATACCACCAATCGCTCTCAACATACATCCTTTCAGTGATGCCTCTCCAAACCCAATTCTACTAAATCAGTTTTAACGCAATCCTCCCATCTACGTTTCGGTATACTCATCGGTCGTTTACCCATCAGTTCAGTGTTTATTAACATTTTAGGGATCCGCTCGTTACTAAGCCCCACAACCTTACCGGGTTTAGGTCCCTTAATTCAGTGTTGCGTAGCCTTCTAAATTCTCCCGTTTTTCGGTCCGAATAACAAAGACTTGTATAAATGTCTAAATTGATTTTAATCCAAACTATATTCGTAGTTTCTAACAATCAGTTAAATTAACTGATCCTTTAATAAAACTGTATTCATTCGAAGTTTCAAACACCTGTTCTGTTGAATACCTAAATAAACCATGGAATATGCGTGATTAGACGTAAAGAACATTTGAACCAGAATCTTGACTTGATACTCTAATAGATTGTTATGCTGAGGTACGAACCGCGTTTCTTGTCCCAGTGGTAATTAATGAGAACAGGAAACTAAAAAATAAAAACAAATATGTATGTCAGTTTATTTTGGTGGTTACTGGCAGTTTTGGTTGTAGTTTTTATTGGACTGTGTGCTTCGAATTGAATAAATTTTTAGTTAGTCTATTGTCTAAATGTTATTACATTCGTGTAGAAGCATGTTCCGAATTCAGAGCGACCCTTCCATCTAGACACTTCGGCACGCACAGACACTAGATCCTCGACTCGGATTAGCATTGCCCAGAATGATCTAGAATGCTTTGTTCCATCGCCATTAAATTCCGATCACAGGTTCTATCCTGAAGTAACATCTTCTTACGATTCCTAGGCCAGGATCCGTCCCCCTCCCTAACATTATACAAAGGAGTCGCTTTCGATGACGTTGTTGTTAAAGGACCTCTTGTCTCCTTGTAAGAATACCCTCATTGTCATCTGTTGCGGCGACCCCCTCGGATTAAAAGGTTCTGTAGAAAATTCTTTGAGGAATATATCGAATACTTGCCTTCATAGATCACAAAAGCTGCCGTGAATGGGTCTTATGTAAATGAAAGTAAACGCTTTGCATAGCTTCAAAGGGGAACCGACTATCAACAGAGTTTAATTATTACGGTGGGTTGAGGAATTTCGTTAATTTTTGCGCCATTGAAATATTCTTGCATAAATTTGCGTTTATAGGGTATGGTAACCTGCTGGATACGGTGGTGGTTTGGAAGGAACCATAACTTTCTGTTTCTATTATGTTGTTGCAGACATGTAAATAGAGGTAATACGGTGAGTAGTTGGTTGGATGAATATTTAAATAAAAGAATTTAGGAATATAAATCGAAGATTTAGCTTAAATTATAAAGTATTCTTAGTTACCATTTTTCGTATAAACATCCTTTTCAGAATAAAACCCTTCTGGATTACCATAGTATACTTTTACTATTTGATAAATAATTAAATTCTCTTCATAACTACAAAAATCGAACCATTATTAGCAAACTTAGGTCTGATGAACTTTTTCCCATATTTTTAGAAAGTATTGTTAAATTCGAATCCGGCTGTTGCAGATAATTATTTATTCTGTTATTTTAGTCAAACCCTGCGGGTTCATGAGCCTTCCGCTGTCCACTCTGCCTCTATGAAGTGGGTAACCTTAATTGGTGATAAATCTGGTGGTAGAGCGTGATCTTGATCAAATCAACTTCTTGCAGGACCGTGTGTAGCTGAGTTAAGCGACTGCCTCATGTTTGCAGCGGTGCCGGTTCGGATCCTACCTGCGGGTTCCACTGTTTTCATTTCTGTGGTAGTCTCACGAAATAAAAACTTTAGATAGATTAGAATAGATTGGTTACCTCTAGATAACCCCTCCCCTCCTATGACAGAAATGATTAGGAAAGAGGTAAAAGAATTTTAAAAATCATCTTATCCTTTATACAGTTTTCACAGCTGACATTCCAACCCATCCTAACACAATCCTCACCACGTATGCCGATGACACATGTCTATTGTCAGTGAATAGTGATCCTTACATTGTATCCCAAACCCTCCCACATCACCACCCTTAAAGAATGGTGCCAAAACTGGAGGATTAAAATAAATTCCAATAAATCCCACCGAATCAC
>NW_027109759.1:657761-665748 GCF_000696795.3 Halyomorpha halys
TTACTGAGTCATAGTATAGCATAAAGGATGTAGCTGTTCCTAGTATTTCAATCAATGTGAAATATTTTTAATTCTTTGGGTGTTTTTTTTTTCGAATTAGTTTTTTTTTAGGGATAATTTTCCTTTTAACTATATTTCAGACAACATGCAACCCATATTATTATTTCTAATCTATGCATAAACATCGATTTTATGTGTATACAACTGTGTATAAACATTTTTAACTGGCGCTCTAGTTAGAGATAACTTCAGGCCCTATCAGAAGACGTAGATACAGGGCTGTAGAGATTGAAGGAATGACGGACAGCATAAAGCATGGCAATTTTCTACAGGCTGCTCCTGAAAGGGTCGACCCTTGCCCAGTTGTTAGCCCTTTCATATGGATATCTGAGGCCCTTAGGCTGGCATCAACTCTTAGGCATTTCTTGTTTAAATTGTTCATGTACCACGCATCATCATGTACATCTTATCTTTAAAAAAATAAAATAAAATAAGGACATATGATTGATGATATTCTCAGCAAAGTCTTTCGTTTACAGCTTTAAACTAACGTGCATGATTCTACAATTTGTTTTATGATAATTACGGAATAAAAAGGTAAGTAGAAACATTAAATTCACTTAAATTTATTTCAACAGAACGTATATACATTGCCACTATAAACATGTATTTTTAGAAAAGGTTTTGTAAATTATAGCCATGATCTTCATTTCAATATTGTGTGTCAGTGCTTCTTGTACCTATAGGTCTCACCCATGGCAAATCCATTAAAAATTATTTTTATTATAAAATTCTTATTTTGTATGATTCATACTCGACATATAATCCCAATCAAAAAGGAGATTAAAAAATATTTACATGACCTCTTGGTTAATTTAAAACTAACAAAAGGTTTTGCTTTTGTTGTAAATTTGTATACCCGAATACCCCTATGCCATCGACTTCTTATCACTGTGGGTTTCTCTCTGCGATTTTCTATACATGACGTGGAGTAGAGCAGACCATATATAGACTGTACACAGGCAAAACAGATAGCTGACCAGGTTCATTATAACAGGGGCACATCGGTGTGCGGGCAACAGCAATAAATATAATTCGAGAAGGGGGAATTTGTGGGAGGGGGCGAGAATTAATGTCAAATGTTTGACGGGCCAATTGGACTGGTGCAGTTGACACGTCCCTGAGTGACACACGACTGGTCGGCCCGACCTGTAATGGTCCGCACAAATTAGCAATCCCACCGACACCTCCATAAATATCCTATGTCTTCTTTAGTCCTCTGTCCGCCATGATTATTTAGCTCTTTTAATCAAATATCAGGTATTTTTCGGATAAAAAGTTCTCAAAATAATAGTTTAGTGAAAGTTGGAGTTAAACCGTCGATTTCAACTACCGTAGAATCCTGATTATCCAGCCTTGACCGTGTCATCACCGGTTAAATGGGAAAGTCAGTTATTCATAATGCGTAAATAAAAAAAATTCCATATTGATTCAATTTCCTTAGTAAAATACCACAAGGTAATCAAAGATAGAAGACACAGTAAAGGATCATACATAATACATTTCATGTATTATATATGTATGAAGTACTAATTTTTATTTAATTGAAAAATTGCTTTATTTTTTCAGTATAGTATAATGAATATAAATATATTGTGCTTCCTTTTCTTTTCTAACTGTCCAGGCTTCAGCTTTCCAACTTGCCTTCTAGTTCGAAGTTTTTTTAACTGATCAAGATTTAAGTATTCAATTCGCTGAGAGAGTAAAATAAAATATTACATGATGATCACTAAAATATTTTTTATGTTGTAGATATAGAGATTTAGGTGATATGTAGAATATTATATTAAGAAGTTAAATTTATTAGACATATTTACGACAGTTTAAAATAAAAATTGGAAATTATAAAAATTGATAGTTATTTTGTTAAAGTGATTTATCTTTTGTATTTCCTCCGCTTAATCTGGATTACTGATTATGATAATATAACATCTACTTTCAATTTTAAATAAAATTCTGTTTAATGAGATGGATCGAAGCTATTTTTAGTAATAAATGTTGTTATCCAAGAGTCGGAATCTTAAACATAATTATAAAAAAAATATATATGAATTTGTGAAAAAGAAATTATTAGATTTATTCTGAAAAGAAACAATTTCTTCTATCAATTTCTTTTTAAAAATTCAATTCAATGGCGAAAAGCACTATTATAACTCCATGAATTAATCAACTAAATAGAAGACAAACTTTTTTAGAACGGCCGAGCCATCACAACTAATATTACTATCGAAAATGGCCAATACTTTCCATTTAAATCTTCTAATATCTCTGGGTGTGGACAGATGTAGTCAGTCACTGAGAGTTACAATCGGTTTTTTAATTTAATTTTTTTCTGACTATAATAAATAATGAGGATTATTCTTTATTTGAATCCTTGACTAAATCAATCCGCGAATTAAAACAAACAGTTGTTTGTAGATCAAAATCTAATATGTAAAGGCCTTTACCTTGGTGGTCGGACATCGTGAGAGAGAAAAAAAAACATCATTTTTTATTATTCATTTACTACTTATAAATATATTTTGCTGGTGAAATATAGCCTCTAATAGATGTGGAATACCTAATTTTTATCCAATGATTGGGGCTCAGGTTCTAGTTTGAAAATGGACCAAAGGTATGATTTACACATTTTCAGATAGTGATCCATAAATATTAAAACGATGAGTATTCTCAATTAGTTAATTAGAGTTTATGACCCTTATTAACCCTTTCAAGTGTTTGCTGACAAAGAAAAAAAATCAATAGATGAACTTAAAATAATAATTAAAAACCGGATGGAATATGATGCGAAGATAATATGAATGTACATACCCTCAAGTAGGCCTCGTAAATTTTTAGAGTTAATTTGCAACACATGATAAATTTTAATAATGAAATAATGTAATTTTTTAATTTTCAATTTATTTTTCCATTTTTTCCATCATCCATAAAAAAGAATAAAGTTTTTTTTTTAAATTGTGTGACTCTACCACTGGAAGTTATATGTACAAGTTAAACATGCTAAGAGACTTTCATTTTCATCAATAGTTTCGTTTTATTGCGTTAGAGAATACCATCGATTAAACTACTGTAAAGCTACGAATAATTTGACCAATCATGGAATCTGCTTATTTCCCAGAGACATGATTTTAAATTGGTTAGACTTCAAAAACTCTTTGATTCATGTTTTGCGGTTAAATTAAACGCCGGTATTACAAGTAGGTGGTCAGAATGTGACGCAGTACGAAGACGTGGAGGAAGGTGTGGTCGGTTCCTTTCAATTTCCGTCACATCAATCAGGTTTCTCAGCAAAATAAAAACAGGACACCAATAATTTATGTTTTCTATCATTTTTTTTTTTTCTCATTTTCGAAGAAAAAGTCGATTCAGCGTTTTCTATGGATATAGATCCGGAATGTCCAAGCAGAGTGAAGTCAGGCTGATATATTAAAAATACGACGGTCATAACTCCGCGGCCCACCACATTCCTCGATCTGAAATGTCTTCGGGGATACGTCGAAATATTTCCTCACATCTGACACAGATCGGAATAAATTACTCGGTTAGATAAGGATAAATCCCCCTCACTAATTAGTGGAGAGCTGTCTTGGAGGATGTTGAATTAATGGCATAGCCTGGGAGCTGAAGGATGATTGGTGCCGATGGACATTTTTATACCTGAACCGACCAATGGGCGGGCTCTTTGTACTCTGATTTATCTGATTGGTCCAAAGCTCCGTCATGTCTTTATGGGCCTCCGTTGTCTGCCATATTTCTTCATGTGTGTCCTCCCATTGGTAGATTTGTGGTCTATATCTCGTATCCTGAGTCTTTGTTCACGGGGCATTTGGGGACTTTGATATATTTTATCGGTTTCAATTCCATATATTCCCCCTCGGGAAGATGATCATCAGAAGAATCTTTAATAATAAAATTCTTCAGAACTATTTTTTTTCTTTCATAGATTTGCTTTTTGTTATTCTGTTTTCTAGTTTAGCCTTTTAAGTTAAATATTTTTGAATTAATGACTGTTTTATTCGACAAAAAATCAGACAGTTCAAACAAGTAATTGAAAAAATAAGTGTTTGGAAGTATAATTCGTAATTGTCTATAAATATATGTGCTTACTAATAATAAAATTAATTATCTTAAATCATTTAAATTTATATCTAAATTCAAGTTAAAAAAAAAAATAATTGTTTGAAATTTAGATATAATATCAAACCAATGAACTATATTACATAACTTTTTGAATGATTTGTAGTTTTAAATTGTAGTAAATTATAGTTATAAAATTTGAGCAACGAGTAGTTCAATTAAATAGTTATCCGATTTGTAAAATTATTTTTTTTACATACCCCCCTACAATATGTACAATAAATAAATAAATAATAATAAACGCTTCTATCTCTTTTTCTACTTATATATGTCATTGATTTTATAGGACTTTCGTTCATAATTGTGTTAGTAAAAATGTTAGCAGATGTTAAATTCCTATCCTTAAGGTTCGATGCTCGCAAATAAAAGAGTTAGCGCCTTCAAAACCAGCTGATAATAATTCTGCCAAGACGCTCTATGTATTATTCATGCGAGAGTATTTATCTTAGGACTGCAGTAACACTTTATTGCGTTAGTCTTAATAATTTGTTAATTTTTGTTCACTCTTAGTCGAATTTATGGACCCTGACAGTAGACAATTTATGTGTAATTGCTCGGCGCAGGAGGTTTCCGTAATTATAATGTTTACTTATGAATTTTTTAAATCCTAGGTTTATGCTGTTTATGAAGTAAACTCCAAGTATATGGTTAGATTTTTTTCTTTTGGAACTATTTATTCGGCTTTCACCTAGTCGGTTATTTCAGTATAAAAAAAAATAGAATGAATAATTTCTAACCATGTTAAGTAATTAAATTTTTCTTTGTATGTTTGATTTTGTATAAGATAAACCTGATTTCTATCTCTAATATGGGTTCATTTAGGCAGAAATATACGGAATTATTGTGCACAAAATTCTCATTAATATAAATATCAAAATATTTTAGTTTACTTTTTATATCGAAAAATGCTTATAAGTGTCCCATTGTTCTGTTTTTAAATGTTAAAAATAAAATATTTAACAATGAAACATTAAAGATTTGAATTGACTAATTATTATATTAAACATTAAAATGCACAAAATGCAAATTGAGATTAATAAATAGAAACATTACTTACGGTTGCTTAATGAGTGAGTGATCTATTTAACTAGTAATTATTATCACTAGTGTAATGGAGAATCGTACTTTTTTCTCTTTTCATTATGATTTCCATCAAGTTATGCAGTCTATTTATTTCTGTTTTGTTTCTTATGTATTGTTAATTGTGTCTTGTATGTTTTTATCATTAGAGTAAAATAATTTTTTTTTATCGATAAATATTACAATCTGCCACAACATTGTTGGGCAATAAGTAATAGTGATAACTAATTACATTCATATTAAAATAAAATAACATACGAATAAAAATAAATAAGTAAATGAAAAAAAAGAAAGAACTTCATAAAAAATAAATAAGATCTCTCTCTAAATCCGATATATACAGACAGAAGGATAAAGAATATAAACATAATCAAACTATTTACATGAAAAAATAAATAAATAAAATAATCACCAGTTATATTTACACTGTTATAAACAATATTTACAATATCGACTTTAGGATCCTTGAACCCATTCTATCCCTCACGTATGAGTTGTAGAGCAGTGCTGATTGAGATCTCAGCGCATCCCTCTCACCGCTTCACTGGTAATGAGCCAGTGGAGGCTGAGCAAGTGCGCTAAAGCCGCAAACACTCAACTCACTCATCCTATGCTCGCAACAATTAATAAATATTCCACCATTTCGTGGTACATTTATTCATTGTTGCATGCACAGGATGAATATTGTGAATTTGTTTGTAGATAGCTGATGATGGGGTGACAGCCCTGAAACGTCGTTATTAGATGTAATGAAATAAAATATAAAAAACTAATATTAGGAAGGGTATTTTTCACTCACTATGTCTAATTTTAATAAATGGAATATGATCCGGGTGTGGTAAAAAAAAAATAAAAACCCAAATAGTGATAACTATTTTAATTGAGCCAACTTAATAAAAAAATAATAATAGTTAGCATTATTAAAATTATTTTAAAAATTAAAATAGTTATTACTATTTGAGTTTTTTTTTTTTTTTTTTTACCGCAACCGAACCATATTCCATTTATTAATAATACCGTTTATTAATAATAATTGACCGTGTAATCAGCGATCTTTCAGTATGTCTAATTTTATTTGAATAATAGTTTTTCTCCATGTTTCCTGCTTAATTCAATAGTTCGAATTAAATTCCATTTGCGTCGGAAACTTTTTGCAGCTCTTTAGAAGGGGTTATCTCATTACTAATTCAACAATCTTTTTACATTCAACTCCTGATTTCCTTTTCTTCCTTACCGCTATCGAATCATTCATTGTTTTCAATAAAAAAAAAATTAATAATAAGCCCGGAGCACAAGTATTAGATACAAGAAGGGTACTAAAGGGACTATTTGTCAATTGTTGAGGGAGGCTAAATATTAATGGCTACAGAAATTCGGAAGATTCAACAAGTGGTCGCGAAGAGGCCCGCGCCCGCCAAACTTAATAACACCGCCCCAAGTTGCTACTGTAAACTGGGTTATGTCGCTACTCTATCTGTCTCTTGTAGCCTGTCTCTCCTCTCTTTGTCTTAGCAATTCCAATACTTACCGTGTTTGTATTATGGCCATCATTAATATGGTTTGTTGTATATGTGACCATTTGAACAAAGCTTATTAATATGATCTCATTCCTTCCATTTTAATATGTAATAACAAAGCAGATAGATGCTTTAGAAGAGCTAAGGGAACCGTACAGTACAAGAGGAGAGGGTATGAATGCAGTTTTTTAATGTATTTTTTTTTCTCCGAAATTACAAAAAGATCAATACCTACCGTTATTATTTTTTCATTATTTACTTTTCTCAATTTTTTCTTTTATTCTTCAATTAAATAACTGTTATTATTATAATTTAGAATGGTTTTTTTTTTTCATAAACTGGCCAGCAAGAACATCGGGGACGTCATTTTCATTTCATCCTCATCCTTCTGCTCCAATACCTTTTCATCCTGGACTGTTCCTTCCGCTCTTCCTCATTCCATTTTCTCCATCGCCTCTCCTTCTTTCCCACAAGAACCCCAACCTCTTTGACGAGTAGTTTATTCCCAAAATGTTCTCTTTCCAAGCAATCTTCATCCGTTATTTTTAGTCTACTCAGTTCCTCATTCACATGTTCCCCATTGTTTTTAGCTGCAGGCATTGTTGAAAATGTTCTTATTCAGTCTCTCGATTTTCATTCTGACCATGTGCCGGTAAAATATCTGTCTCCTGGTCCTGATGACTGTTTCCAGGTTTTCCAAAGTCCTATATATTTCCTCATTCAATTTTCCCCTATACTGCTCTTGCATTATTTTGGGTCCGTGAATCCTTATTAAAATTAATTTCATATTTATAATATTTTAAATAGTTATGTCTAATTAACTCCCCCATCATAATGATATCTAATAATAAACAAATATATTTACAAAAAATTTAATTTTGGTTCCGTCTCGTTCTTCATTGATAGGAAAAGGTTTTTTAATAATAAGAAAATTTCAACAATTTCTCTTTGACTTTTTTTTTAACGATTATTTTTCACCAATCAGGAGCTTAATCTTTTACTTTTACAAAACGCTTGAAATAACATGATATAAACTTCCTTAAAAAATCAAGTAATTTAATTACTTTTTTTATTGTAAGGCATAATTATGCAAACAATAAAGTTCCAAAACGTCGCCCCAATTTAGTTGTATTATTGACTGATCCTATGGATCCATGAAAATCATATTATTAATAGTAAAGAAAAAATTTATT
>NW_027109759.1:665828-691219 GCF_000696795.3 Halyomorpha halys
TCATTATATTATCATATAATAATTGATTTCTATAATTATATACATTATAAAGGGATAATTTCCGCCAATTCAATACATTATCCACTATATTAGGTTTTAATTAAATATAATTTTCATTTGATGAATATATTACTGCCATTCGCAAATAAATAAACTGTGAAGTCGGTATAATTATAAATCTTCATTATATAGCTAATTACAACCGCCGAACAGGTCATAAAAATATTTTTTTCTTCCTACCTGCACAAGTATAAAGATCGGCTACCTGAATTGAAGTGGAAGTCGAAATTAATTAAAATTACACACAGTTTGGTCATATTAAATCATAAGTTATAAATTATGTTTTCAGATTATATTTCAAGCCCTAAAATTTTATTTTTCAGGTAAGTAATCGAACGAACAACTTTTACTCTCAACTTTGGTGTTACAGTAAGTACTAAACCTCTTAATTATATGAGAATGAGTTTTTAATATTGCAAAAACTTTTTAAATACTTCAAATTGTATTCGTCAAAGGAATGTTAATTTTTTAAATTAAATTTTGATATATTTTTTAAATGTTTATAACCCTCTCCCTGGTCATTTCTGACATACGGAAAAGGGGGTTATCTACAGGATTTTGCCCAATTCTATCCATGGTGAGGCGTCTAGTTTTGATTTAATAGGACCGCCACAGAAATGAAAGTCGATCGCCCAAGCTGGATTCGAACCTGTGCCGCTACAGTTCCGAGTTTACTAAAACCTATGCCCCAATCAACTCAGCAACAAACGGTCCTAATTTTAATAAAACCAAAATATCAAAATTATTAGACCAAAAAATGATAATAAAAATAGAATGTTATTCACAACTTAATGTAAGAAATAAACTGAACGATCTTGACATGGTGTTACAATAAAATTAACACGTTAAAATGTAAAGAAAAAGTGTATCAATGAATCAGAGTTTTAAAGGTGAATTCAACGAAAGTCATTTAAATTATTTAGGTAATTCCTTAAACGTTTTACAATTCAATAGTACATTACTTTTTCTTTATTATTATGATCTACTTGCTTGTATTATGATCTACACTAATATTAAATATATTAACATAAGCAATATGTATTCAATAATATGATATAAATAACGATACATAGCTAGCAAATGTTGAAATAACTTCTTCATCTTAATTACTTACCTCCTATAGGCTTTATTTTTTAAAAGTGATATATGTTTTATAAAATAACTCTGTTAATAAACAGCACTGCGGTAGATATAGCTAACGTTATTAAAATGTGATACTGTTGTTTTATCACTACTACATTTATTATACTAGTAATAAAACAAATATGCATAATAAATAATTAACAAACATAAATAATTAAATTTATGTAAGGAATATTTAGATTGAAATTGAGGGAAAATCCTCAGGAAGGATGCATTGTAGAAAATGACGAACAATAATATCTCATAGTAAAATTTAAAGTAACACTTTTTTTTTTTTACTTCAAACATGATTTGGAATCTAAATCAAAGGTCAAATCCGCACTGTAACACTCAAACATTTTTTTTGTTAACACTTTGTTAACGGTGTGATTTCGTGGTAACAGCGTGTTAATTATATTGTTTTTAATAATGATAAAAAATTATCAATAGTCACAACCTTATTTATTAAAACATAATCACATTTCCGACGTCTCGGCCGATCTGGCTATCATCAGGAACAATCTTAATTTTAGTATCACAGCCACAAATTAATTTACTAAAATTTGCTGGCTACCCATGCTTGGCCATATACCCAAGTCAATTTAACTATGTTAACATAAACCTGTTTGTCACTATAGCATTTATTAGTAGCTATCCTTTACAATTTTTGTAGTCTATTATCATTCTAATCAAAACACTATTATCTACTGCATAATTAAGATTGTCGTTGATAATGATCGGCTCGGCCGAAACGTTGGGCATGTAATTATATTTTGATTAAGAAGGTTGAGACAATTTAGATAATTTTTTTATTATTATTAATAACTACATCAACTAATGCTGCGTCGTTACACGATCCTTAGTGTATTGATAATACTAATAATATCGTATTGAACAAGATAGTAACAATATATTTTTTCCTTATTTTGAGGTATGTATACCCTTCTTTTTTACATTTTTTTAAATGTGCATTAGGTAAATAAATAAAAGTACGCACTAAAATTTTTTAACCGTTCTCCATGATTGTAGATTTTTCATTTATGAAGCTTATTTTCGATCCAAGAATTCAATCCGTTGAATTGAGAGATAACATTAATTGCCTCAAAATAAGGAAGTTGCCTCAACTAATGCTGCGACATTGCATGACCGATCCTTAGTTATTGATAATGCCTGTAAATTATTGAAAAAATCAATAATGAAGTTGAGTAATATCGTACACCCACGTCCAAGGTAAATTAAAGCAGTATCAAGTAAGATTGAGAGTGGATGGAAATCTTCGAGGACTGTTGACCTTTGAGATGGAAGGCTGTAGGTTTTTCCTTCTCTTTTTTCTTTTGGCGGGAGATGGATTGGTATTTGGGTTGGTTGGTGCTGAGATATCAGACGAGATACTCATCTGTCGAGGTACCTGTCGCATTCGGGTACGCTCGGTTTCTGTTTCAGCCCGGGCGAGTTGTTATTTCTCATTCCATCAGTGCCTATCAGATCTGGCCATCGGCCGTTTGTGTTTGATCGCTTCGCTACGGGATTGTGTGGGACTTGGTCTTGATGAGTTTTTGTCATGAGGGAGTTCGTTATTTAGATTTATGTGGAGGTAGTCTGGTTTATCCGGATCGTTTTGGTTTTGTTTTTAGATCGGGGATAGTTATAGATTCTGAAGTCAGTAGAGATTGTTAAGGAACGTTTTCAGCTATATAGAAGTCAAATTCATTTATAGTTTCTAATATTTTTTTTTTTCTATTCGAACCCACCACTATATCAATGTTAATCAGCTAATTTTATCTGACTAAGAATGAGTTTATTTCGTTATATGTTTTCGTTTTTAAAGCAGATTTCTCATTTAATTTATTTTTAGACTTGTATAGTATTTCAGGAATATTATTATATCCATATTCTGTATGCCCGGTATAAGAAAGGTATTCAGATTATCTTACCAACTTAACCAAGTTGGTATGTCCGTTGCTGCTGGCTCGAATCCTTTATATCCTGAAAAACATTGTTTTATTTTTTATATATTTTAATTTACATCACTTTTCAAATAACTTTCACAAAAGCTCATACGTTTCGATCTGTAACATTGGGACTTCTTACATGATATCTTGGAACATTTGTAACAGTACACTGCATGTGAACTTAAAATTAACCCACGGTTTGGGTGTAAGTTCCGGCAGGAGGTATAGAAAGGAATGTCTTCTCCTCATGTATTTGAAAATCCCAAAAATTGGGAAGTTTGAGATCCTGCATCAAATTGCGAAAATTGTAGTAAAAAAGTATTCAAAGAGGCTATTTATACTCAATATTGCTTATAAAGGCTTATCTAGGGATAGTTTTCGAAAAATGTTCAGGAAGAGAGTAAATGTCACCAAAAACTTAGTAAGGGATTCCCATCAAAATATTAGATGATTTTAGAATCCATGATTTAAACACTTTATTAACATAATTTTTTAACTCATTTTAAGGATTAGCTTAGCATGAAATCATCTTATTAGAAAAGAGTTTCCGCTTTGGAAAAGTCTTCTAAATTTTGGCCCATAGGAAATTTAAAGTCTGAAACCCAGGAATTAAATAGTGGAAAAATACTAACTTAAAAACGATGCTATGTAAGCTGAAGCATTTTGAGTAGATTAAAAGCGATCAGATCTGATAGTTCTAGATTTTTAAGTTGTTTAATGTTTATGAAATGTTATCGATTCTTTGATATTTTTATGTTATTATTTTATTTGTATGTCGATATATAAGCCGATGGTCATCATTTCCATATCGTTAACTTAAAGAAAACAAACTAGTTATTGCCTTTTAATATTAATTATAGAAGATGATAATGTTGATTATAATACTTTAAGATAGTTTTTGATAATGATTTTTTTGTAATTATTTTCTAATATTATATAATATAAACTGCTATTGGTAACTTTAATTTATTGATGCAAAGATAGGATATAGAGTTAGCCAGGTATCGATTCTCCCTTACTGCCTAACGACACCGCTGAACAACTCCTCAGGTCCACTGGCTTCCGTCCAGCCCTCTTCTTAACTAGCAGGTCCTTAATCTTCTCAAGTGTCCTGTAAGGGGCCTTCTTAAGTCCCAACGCTAAGCTCACATTGTCAAGTCTTGGGCAGGACTTTGCCGGCAACCGTAAATTATTTTGGTCTTATAACGTTATCTGTTGTCGCATACAAACGTATTCTCCTTAAATACTTACATTTTTAAAGGAATATTACATTAATTTATGTATAATTATATAACTACGATTTATTTTTTACTATTATTAAAATACTAATAAGGGGAGCTACGTGGTTCATTGCTATGGCCCTGTACTTGTTACTCCAAGGACCCGGCTTCGTACTCGTCTGTGACAAATAATTATTTATTCTGTTATGGTAACCGTTAGTCAACCACCCAACCTTATAAATTAGATAAAAACCTGATGGTCGAGTGTAATCAGGTCCAAATCATCTCTATGCCCAACCGTTGTTTCATCATTTGCACAGAGCTTCAAAATGCTTAGCTAATTTTTCTGTATCTGAAAACGTTTTATGAAACATGTTATTACTATAACGGGAGTTTATTAATATAAGTTTTATTTATATTAATTTAATTCGATAATTTTATTTGTTTGCTCGTTTTCATAATTTTTACAAATGCTGTAAGGCTAAACCTAAAAAATAAAATTGAATAATAATTTTTTTTTTCCTAAAAAGAACTGTCCTCTTGGTTGTAGTTTGGTGTTTGTAAACCAATATGCTTTTTTCTTCCCTAAATCGATTAATGTTATTAAAGTCAAAACTATTTTACCATAATTTTCATAACATGTTGTACAACATTAAAATAAAACATTTTGTACATCATAATGTGCAACATAAATGTATCGTACATTGTAACATGTTTATGGGGAGCGGTGTGGCTCTGTTGCTGTAACCATGAGTCAACCCTGTGGGTTCAGGAGCACTCTGGCATTCACACAACCTCATAAAGTGGGTACCTTTTGTTTGGGAAAATCTAGAGGTCGGGCGCGTTACTAACCAAATCATCTCCTTGCACAACCTTTAGTCTAGTAACAAAACTTCCTCACAAAGTTTACACCTCTGACCCTTCATGTGTTGTATCGATAGTAATTAATTTTATGTTTATATATATTTCATAATGTGACATTGAAAAACGATTTCAATATTACTTTGGAAATCTTGGTCGTTTTCTTATTGCATATGTAGGTTCAATTATGATTTTAATTGTTCTTAAAACATGTATCAAATGTCAAATCTACCCTTGAATAAATAAATTACGACTCTGAAAACAGAAACATTTGCCAGAACGTTATTATTAGTTACGAATTCTATTTTTACAAATCCCACCGTTTTCTCCCATCCCTGAGCTAAAGAATTCGCTGTTTAATTAAAAAAAAAAAAGGGGGGGGAAAAAGGATGCACTCTAATATTTAAATAATCACAGTGGAGGTGAAAAAGAGGAGGTAGATTGGTGGTGTTTCAGAAAGGGCTTACTAAAACTAAACAACTAATTACTAGAACTGCTATTTCCTCGAGGGATGGACGTACTGTCAATATATCAGAACTCTTGGCGGATTTATGATGTAGGCCCCCCTTCTACCAATTACAAAGCTACATTAAGAGCCGAGTATATTCAGTAATGCCTACTGTAATTTCTTTGGGTCGATATATTATACTCTCTCTATTTTATTCCACCGGTACTGATATTTTGTAATTAGAGACGTCTTGCCAGGCCAAGATCGCTACACTAAATCACGCATTCTGATCTGGGGAACCATTAAAGTAAGAAGGCGGAGATAGTAAAAGCTAAACTGTAAAATGTTGGAATCCGTTTAATTCACAGGTAAATTACCAAAAGATTTTTTATTTAATGACAGATCTTCTAATCGAGTTGGTTAACTATCACAAAAATAATTAACGAAATCCATCTGATGATATATTCATTCATCCTTGGTAACTTTTATGGCTACTAAGCGATTTACCTATAACAACGCTTAGACATAATTCATAATGCTCGTCAGATGTCTGAAGAAAAGAACCACAAGGAACGCTTGGATTTTATTTTGGGGTTCTAATATTTGTTATTAATAACAAGAAAAATAATAAGAAAAAGATAATTATGTTTTTACAATTTCGATACATGATCTTGTGTTATTCCAATTGTAATGTAAAGGTAAAGGACTATAGGAACATAAGTATATTTCCTCACCATTTGCATTAGAAAGGAATATAATTAGCTATATTTTAAAGTATGAGAACATATTTTATTATTTTTTAATGAATTTTGTCATTTGATAATACAATCTACGAATTGGGCAGTTTTTTGGAATATAATCTAGGATACGATTATCAGAAGATAGTCAAGCTACGGTTTAGTAGAAATAAATATTTTTAAATTATTTATTAAATCCTTCGTAAAATCCTCAATGCTCCTTACTTTGTCACAAATAAAATCATACATAAAGACCTTAATGTTCCATATGTAACCGATCTAGCCCGAACCAGATATCATTCCTTCCATTATAAACTCTCTAATCACTCAAACCTCCTAGTTTCTAATCTTGCATCCTCTTCCATTCCTGACAATCCTCCGAGGCGCCTGAAAATAAGATGGCCACGAGACCAGCTAATGTAAAATGTCATTAGAGTGCTACCAATGGTTAGTTTCTCTACACGCCTGTAACACTCCAATTTAACTTAGATCAGATTTACTAAATGTATTATAATGTACAGTTGTAAATAGCAATAAATAAATATTAAAAAAAAAATATATTTATTGGTTTTTAGTTCAAATTTTTAATTTGGTTGCTTGATGGACAATTTTTAACCCTGGATTGCATGGAATATAAAATGTCAGGGGCAATATATTATCTGAATTAATTATAGCTGATTAATTTTGCTTGTAAGAATGATATGGACTATATTTATAAGGGATTTGATATAAAAAGGGAAAGAATACCTCTTTTCTTGAATAATTAATAATAAAAAAATGATTATATGAGGTTTAATCGAAAGGTGAGTAGAATCTAGAGAAGTGTTGTTCTCTAAACTTCTAATGAAGCTTCTTCTGTTTCTGCTATTCTCTCAGCCACTCTTCTGTTCTCTTCCATCTCATCCTTGCCTCTGGCCCTTCGCCTGGGTGCGGTATAGAATTAATCTCTCATATTGAACCGATTAAAAATAAGAAAATGCTACTGATGAGGACAGAGTATCTGTTCCTTGTGGGCTTTGATCACACACTTGTGTACACTCCCTACTAGTTCATTAGATATCAATATCAAATAAGTGGCTAATTAGGTGTCCGTTAATTAATTATCATTGACAGTTTTGAAATAGTGCACCTTTAACATAAGACCAGGCCATACTTCACATTACAATGCTTGTTGGGTTCTTAATAGTGGACTTCATATAAGAAAGGATATTGACTTAAAGTGAAAGAAAATGAATTTATTGAGCAATTTACATGGTTATAGGAAGTGACCAAGAGAAAACATGGTTAGATTAGGTTTATTTATTTATTTTTTTCGGCCAAGACTCCCATTGGAGTCCTATACTGCCTAACCATGGTTGGGGGTCAAAGTTCTTCATTTTGTGGGACCGCCACGCAATGAAAAAAGTCGACGTCCCAGGCCGGATTCGAACCGGCACCGCAAATAGACATCAATTTGCCCTGAGCTATGGGCGGCCCTAGATTAGGTTAGTAAATTTTTGACTCATTGAAGCTTACAAATATTGACGAGTTGATGGCTTTCTACGAGATTATACTCATATATTATGGGCTAGTTGGGTTGTGAAAGAAAATTAGGCGTGAACTCACTCAAGTGGATGGTATTCGCAATAATAAGAATAATAAAAGTAAAAAATTAATACAGTGATATATCAATAAATACCATATATAAATAGATATATATCTAAAAGGTTTTTAAGATATCTATGCATTTGCATTTCTTAGTTTGGGGGGGGGAAGATATTCTTGTTTTAAACTGTTTAAAACGTAGATTATGAAGGAACAACGATCAAATCAATTGAAATTTCATTTTTTTTTGTTTCTATTAGTACAATATCAGTTGTTTAAAAAAAAAAAAATCTTTCTCAGTTACTGAAAAAGTCTTTTTCAGTTACTTGTTTGTTGTTTTTAAAATTATTTTTTGATCCATTAGAAACCGTTGACTGTTATAGTTTATTGTTCTAACTTTGTCGTTTACAGTTGTAGAATCAATTATTACTTTATTACTAAATAACTTTATAAAAATTAAATTCTTAATTAGCATGGTACGTTTTAACTAATTACTTCTTCTTTATATCGACTTCCTGTGTAAGATGATATTAAGTTTTGACACCCAGGATTCACATTTTTGATCTAACAGACCATGAGTTTCCTCCAGGCGTCAAAAGAGACATTGAAGAACAGCTCCGGGTGAACCATGTTAAAACATCACTAAAGAAGAAAGATCTATTGGTAGAGCGACCGCAGAGAGATGGGTCTGGGACCAAGGAGTCTGAAAAACGAATTTCGGAGGGGGGTAACCCCGCCATAAATTTTAGCCCTACCTGCCCCTACAAAGGATACAATTATATATACAACGATAAATTAAAACGGTAAATAATTAAAACTGCCCCTCGTCTGTACTGACACTCCTTGTCTAGGCTGTAAATCCATCCGGAGAGAGATACTGTCTACGCCAGCCCTACCAATTAATGGGGATACCTTCAGAGGGAATGAGTATCCAGGGTGCCTAGGGTTTTGGTGAGGTGGTAAGGTCAGGATTGGCCTAGGTTATCTAGAATTTTTTTTTTTTTATTGTTGACTGATATGACCAGATAAAATTAATTTGCAATAAGAATTTACTTTAACGGTCTTCTTTTGTTTGTAAAGAACTAGAGATGTTGATGGATACTTGAACTTTAATAGACTGTTGCCTTGACCCTGGTGGTTTAAGACCTTATGTATTCATAAACAAATAAGGGCTAGAGAATAAGGGATGTGCTAATATTTTCACGAAATTAGATTTATATGGTAATTCTTCAGTTTTTTTTTATTTTAAAGCCAAAAATTTCATCTAGCTCGGAATATAGCAGTAATATATAGACAATAAGGATATTCAAACACTCTGCTTCACATACTTACAAAACCTATTTATTACATATATAACCGGTAGGTGTGAGGAAGTTCAAGGTCTCCGATGTCATAAAATATGAATTTATCGCTTGGTTTATAACTAAACGACAAATTGTTTGGCAGGTGTATTTAGTTTTTTTTTTTAAATATATGTGTATGCGGTTATAGCTAAATGTCATTTATTGAATTGATTATCCGATGTGAATAGCTTCAAATTAGTAAAAGTTTTAATCTTTATGTTTATGCAGAAACTTCATTATACAGTCGATCTTACGAGTATATTATAAGACTACGGGTGCCTAGAAATTCTCTCTGTTTTTTTTTCCACTGCACTGTTCATGCTAATCCAAATATAATGTGAATAAAGTGAACCTGGGTTATTCGTCTTTTCTGAAAATTTCTTTCGTCGAGTAAATTTGCTCATTTATGTTTTGTGTGGTGCCGAATATTGATGTGAATAAAATATTGCAAAAATTTAATATTTTTTCATTTTTTTTTACACAGTTTAATGGGGTCCATTCAACTAAGGACTCGGAAGAAATCTCATTAAAAGATTTTGCAGAAGTCCTAAACATTTGCACATTTATGTTTTTTAAGATCCTGATTTCCATATTTTAACATTGTGACCTCAATATTTTATATTCCTTTTATTCTAGAATAAAAAAAATATTTCTTTTCTTTTTTGGTAATAACTATATATTTTTTTAGTCTAAATAAAGATATGAAAATTATCTACACTTTAGATTGAAGTGAGTTTTTAGTTAATCTGGCTCGTTTTGAAATTAGCATGAATTTTTAAATTATGAGACGGCTAAAAGAAGATCGTTTAGAGTTCTGAGGTCACGAAAAACATAAATGAACAATTTTGAAGACCTCTAAAACTTTCTACTGAGACCTCTTTTAGAACCTTATTAGAATCATAATAAAAAATTATGTATATTCGTATATAATTATAGTTTATATGTATGGTATATATAATTATATCTATGTATAAATAAATAAATAATTGACTGTATAATTTTAAAATTATGAAGAAGAAGGTCAAGGGTGCGGTCAATAGAAAATGAAAATAGTTAACAATTATTTATTTGCCAACGTTTCGTTCCACTTTGTAAAGCTTCATTTGGGCTGATCAAGTTGAGAGAAAAAGTTGAAGTTGGGATCAGAAAACTGCCATCTCCAACGTGCAAATATTGTCAGTCCATTCTTACGATTAGACATATTTTCAAAGAGTGTACTCACTATTTGCCAACAATAAACAGGATAGGACTGACCCCAAATTTATCAGAAACTCTCGCAGATGAGGAAGCTAAAATTACACGAGTATTTGAATTTTTAAAAGCACATCGCCTTCTTTATAAATTATAACTCCTCTTCGATTTTTATGTTTTTTATTTATTTTATTTTATTTTTTTAAAAATTATTTTTCTATTTATTTTTATTTTTCCATTTTTTATTTATTTATTTATTTTTTTACTTTTATCATCCCATAGGCGTTGATGACCAGAGGGTTTTACGCCTTTAAGCAACAATCAACAACAACAAAGTTGAAGTTGAACAGCCCTGTAAAAGCTCTACAAAGAGGGTTAAAACCTCGGCAAATAAATAGTTGTTCTGTTTTGACTGCACCCTTTACCATCATCTTCATAATTTTTATATTAAAAAATAAATAATTACTTAAAATTTTTCTCTTAATTTTAATAAATTGCTAAAAAACATGCCTTATTGTTAACCGTATCTAAAGAACCTTCAAATAGATTTCATTTACAATTCATTGCTTGAATTCGCATTCGTCAAATCATTATACGCTATTAATTTATGTTGAAGTTGAATTATGATCATCATCATGTTTATGAGTTCCCTTGAACATCTAGGAAGATCCTGTTCAGCAAGTGAAGATCCTCGGATAGGAAATTCAATTAAGAATTGAAATTCTCCTTGAGGTTCGAAATAAATCAATTGGTGTAAACTCATAAAGAAGAACTTGGAAAAAGAGGCGGCAACTTTAATTACCATTCCCTCTCAAGACGTTGCCGTTGTTGATGTTGATTAGCAACAGTTGTTGATCAACTGACGGCAACACTAAATCAGTTCCGTTATATTGTAATTCAAGCTTGGGGCTGTATACTTATATCAGATCCGTATCGCCTGTATGCATGAGAGGGCTAAACTGCAACGCTATCATTTGCATATATTGTAAAAAGTAAAGGCACCAGGGGGTTACCCTGCAGCACCCCTATCCGAACACCTAGTCTAATTTACATCGGATCCATATTTCATAATTGGCTGCTCACCATTCTCCCCGTCCGCCTGTCTGATTAGACTTTAATATATTGCTCTACGGACCCATTTTCAAATCCACTCAATCGAATATTGTAATGTTAAAAACAATATTCATGAATGATATACGTTTGGAAATTGTATCTGATTGTTTTGTCATCGCTGTTATTTTAAATAAATTACGCAAAAGAAAAATGTACTATTTAATAAAAAATAAAAAATCTTATATATTATTTAAAAAAGTGTTAGTCTCAGTTTTTTTTTTCGATTTACCCCTATAGCTAAAAAATACAACAAGCATAAATGTTAAATAAAATGGTATCAATTTAAAGGGTTTGGGCGAATTTATTGCTGGATCTGATATCGAGAAATATTCTTAATTTGAAATTCAAGAACGTAATAATATGATGCTTACACGACTCATAAAGGCATGAAGAGAATGGGAATGAACAAAAATATACAACTAAACCAATGGTATCAAACCAACTTTATTGTTCATCTTTATACTAAGACCGAGCATCAAATATAATTACGTTTTGGTTTGTCTAAAAATCTTTCTATATACTGAATTTATTGTTTTTTAAACACCTAAGGTTCATCTCGAATCTAATTTAATCACTGATATTGGGAATCAAGCATTAATCAAAGATGTTAAAGATTGATTGAAGTCCTGATCATTTTCTTGATTCAACAGGACTAATGTGGCATAGTATTTGATTAAATGTTAACATCTATATTTACATGTGATTAAATTTTATAGAAAAAAAGAATTTTAGAGATATTTAGTGAAATAGATTAAAAACAAAGATCATTAGGTAAAATTTTGTTTTCAATTAATTAAAGTCATGTTTTTTTTCTTCATAATTTTTATTGCTGGTAAAATCAGAAAGGAAAAAATTATGATGAAGTAAATAATTTGTTTATTACTAGTTAAGAAAAGTGTATAATTAAATGATTGCACAAAACATTAACTACAAAAAAGTATATATGAAACCAGAAAATCGTCCATAAAGTCCTCAATACTCCTTACTTTGTCACAAATAAAATCATCCATGAAGACCTTAATGTTCCAATTGTAACCAATTACAAACTCCCGAACCATCGAAACCCAATAGTTTCTAACCTTCCATTCCTGACGATCGTCCGAGGCGCTTGAAAAGAAGTAGGCCTCTTCTTCTAATGTATAAATATTACTAGAGTGCCACCAATGGATGGGTAGTTTGTCTATATGCCTATATCGCTACATTATAATCTTAGCTAAAAATACTAGATGTATTTTTTTGTGAATAAACTTGTATATATAATTACATAAATGAAAAAAAAAACTAGATTGCTATCAATTTTTATAGAAACATTTTTGTATTTAATACAATATTTCTTCGATCCATGGATTTCTGGGAAAACGTTTTATTAGTTTTTAAAAGATCGGAATGTTACCTCATAGAAATTTAAAATTCTTGTAATGACCTCAAAAGATGGACCTTACTAATGTTTTATACCAACCTTGCATTTAATCGAACTCCTTATCTCATGAACTGCTTAATTTTTTTTCATTTTGTTCTGGAAATAAATTAATACAATTAATATTCATTTTAAGTACAATATGTCAAAGAGTTGAAAATGGTACCGTCTTTAAAAAGACGTTGTCAAAAGTGACATTGTTTTTCTAATTAATGCTAATAAATAAGGAAATTGAGTTTTTTGCAGTGAGAAATATTTAATTATTATTTGAGTTTTATTGTCCGCAAATAATATGATATATTGAGATAGAGTAAGAGAGTTGAGGTTACAGTATAAATTGAATCATTGAGCTGTTACCTCAGAAGAAGTTGTTGCCCCCGCAGACACCCAGATGCATCATGGAGACAGATACGCAGATATCGCCGACAACACGTACCGACTCGATATATATCGACAGGGGACGATAAGTCAGGAGATATAATCGATTATTGTACGTCCCTGCGTAATTATTGCCGCCATTAATGACCAGTCCGCTGGACTCGGATACGCGGTTGGATATGAGAATTATTGCTGGCAGTGGTGTTGTGTCACCTAGGAGGAATTCGTTTCCTATTATGGGAGGCCACGTCTTGCGCAACAACCTGTACATCTGTCAGACGTTGAAGGATGAATTTTAATTCCAGATCCGAGCTAATAACTCCGTCTTAGAACTGTAGTATTTATAGTTGCGATAATTTATCGGCCCCTTTCTAGATATGTCTGCCTATAATGATAGTTTATTTGACGAGCTCTCACTCTGATAAACTGCCTCTGAGCCCTATTTATTGCTGTTATTAAATCCGTTTTATTTCTGGCCGGGTTTCTTTTTTTACTCTGTGTGGGTGAATGAATCTGTCGTAATTGGATGAACTTGGCCAGAGCTGGATTGGAATGGATTTCGATAGAAATTAAATATATAATGGAGCATAATTATATAAAAGGTACATGGTGCTTGAAACATGAGGATCTGAAAAATGACATGTTGCTGGTAAACATACACAACTTTCTTTTACATTCATATATATCGTATTATCCATGTAGGCAATGTCACCTTTGATATCAGAAAAATATAAGATTTTGTCTTAAAGTACAAACAATACCAATTAATAAGCTTTTAGGGTATGTTCATACTTTTTCTCAAAATCAAACCAACATTTTCTCAGACATAAACATTCTAATACTGTCGACGCTTTTGATTTTAGACTGGGCATTCCAAATAGCCTCCATGCACCTTCATTGTTGGGTCAGTCGCACTGATTACTTCATGTTAGATTCGCATTATGCATTATAAATTTCTTTGAATACCCCTTAGTTCGTATTGTCCAAACTCCTCTCCATGGCTTAATCCGAGCCTGTATTCAGTATCTAGCCATTCCAAATTAATCTTAATTTATTTTGGATTACTTCCAGTCAGTGGAAAAACCAAAATAAATAAATAGACAATTTTTCTGCACCTTAGATAATCATAAATAAAATGACAAGCAGGTTTACGATTATTGCTTTAAAGTTACGAAGAAGGCCAATCTGGACATACGGGGTTGAGCTTTGGGGATTCACTAAACCTTCGAATTCCTATCGTGTCCAATTCTTACAATCCGAAATCTTTCGTAAAATCCTCAATGCTCCTTACTTTGTCACAAATAAAATCATACATAATGACATAATGTCCCATATGTAACCGATCAAGCCCGAACCAGATATCGACTCTTCCATTATAAACTCCCTAACCACCCAAAACCACCAGTTTGTAATCTTGCTTCCTCTTCCATTCCTTACGATCCTCGGAGGTGGCTAAAAAGAAGGCCACGATACCTGCTAATGGAAAAACGTCATTAATGCTACCAATGGGTAGTTTCTCTACACGCCTGCATCACTCCATTATAAACTAAAATCAAATTTACTGTATGTATTGTATATATGTACAGTTGTAAATTTCAATAAAGATTTGAAAGAAAAGTTAGTATGAAACGTTTATTAAAATGGTGAATTAAATATTTAATTAACTCATTATAAACATGGTATTTATAAAATCCGTATCAGTGTTCTATATATTTTACGGAGATACCTGGATATCGCTCGTAGAGCATACTCAAGGGTTCTCTCAGAGGGGCTGTGTTTACAATGTTACAATGTTGAGTTTACATCACTCTTCAAATTTGATTACCTTTGTAGTAAGGCATCTTATAGCTTTTTCATAGATATTGATTCCGTTTAAGTACTCGATATCCATTTCTTAATTTTTTTTTGTTTCCTTTAACTATCGAAATGCGTGTCCAAATAAGCTTAGATCTCACTTGTAGTATCATTTCCAATTTCACGTATACCTTAAGTACAGTGATTCCATGGCTTACAATATTCATACCTTACTATGTTTTCACTGGGTAAGTCTTATTAATGTCTACTGAATCCACAGACAGTCCCATAAATTAGCTAGGAGCCTTCACTAACAGACAGTGAGACAGGGAGACTAATTGGTAGAAGTGGACGCTAAACGATCCATGGCGGAGTATTTCCGTCCCTGCTCTCGGGATTGATGCCGCAGCTATTTCTGTGATCTTAGTCCTCAGTCCTGTCTTAGGTCTGGCTAGGAAGGAGGGGGGTATAGAGCATCGATATGTTTGTGAATATTGAGTTGTAAGATGAGGGGAGAGGATTCTGTTGATTGTAGAACGTGGGAGAGAACCCATAAAGGATTAGGCACAGGCGAATGTAGGTCAGTACTTGATTTAGTGTTGACAGATGTCTCTGGTCTCTCTATGGCATTTCTTTATTAATTTGCCTATAAAAAAAGTTTAACTAAACAGACTGACAATCCTACACAGGATAATATTTTGGTTTAATTGGCCATGGAGATCAAAAATGGTGTAAATCAAAACTGGAGTTTTTAGACATTCGATGATTCAGGGAGAAGTTCAATAACATCGTACTAAGGTTAAGCAACTTTATCGTTTAAAGTAGTCAGCGAAGAGAATATCCACAATTTATGAGCTTTTGAAGTTAATTCACTCATTAATAAATTAATTGATTATTTTTTAATGTCAATGGGTTGTGATGAGAACGAAATTATTTACACTACTTTGGCACTTTACGGATCTAATATCACTCTTGTAATTTTATTTCTAATCAACATACAACATATATACGAATGCTAGTGCAGTTTATAGACTAACAAACTTATAATATTGATTCGATCCATGCCAATTGAACCTTATCATCTCAAATTTTATTAAAATATTGCTTAGTTGTTGTATTACGGTAGTAATACCTGTTTAAGGAATTAATTTAAAAATATGCACTTAAAAAAAAATTAAATTAGATTTTGGAAAAGCTTGTCTTGCATTAATGTTAAAACTAAGACTCTTTTCCTATAATACGTTGGGTATTGAAAAAGGACATGGAAAATTCTATAAAATGACACCTATTCAATGCGTCTTGCCAGATTAGGAAAACTCTTAAAGTTATACCAAAATTTGGCTTTCATGTTTTTGAGCCCGTTTTTAATGTCTTTAAGAGATCCGTAGTTCAAAAACGAGTTTAATATTTCACTAAAATTTGATCAATGTTCAACAGTGTTGAGTTGACTTAGGTTGAGTTAGGAATGATATACCTAAATATTGGTTATTCGCCAAAATAAATGTATGATAATATGAGTGTAAGTTGATACAACCTTATTTGTATCTAAAACATTGAATTTATTTTGTTTGTTACTAAACAAATACATTTTAAATATATAATAGTCAGATATTTAGATGTTAATTCCGGTAACTTATCTGGTTACATGATTTGGTCATGACATGTATCTTTATGATTCTTCTTCCGTGATTTCACGTTATTGTTTCGTTCCACTTCTATTAGACTCCTTGGATAGATCTCCTGAACTCTCCCCTCCTACACTGAGTACACACCTTACCATCGCTGGCGAACTACCAACACAAATATATCCCTGCGCAGGTTTATTAAGTCTAATTGGTCTCCCATCTCCGGACACTCACTCGTCCTGTTTGCACCTGCCTTTCTGTCTCTTATTTATTTTGTTTGTCTATGTGTCCGTCCTGATCCTCACCCTGGTCTGATCTCGTGATTTAGTACACCTTCTGGCACGTCTTATATCTGAGCACCTTTTTTTTGTATTTTCTGCTGCATGCTTACGTGACTGATTGCACCCGGTTTAGAATTTAATTATAATTCCTGAATCATAGCTTTGGAATCTTGGCTAAATGAGTACTAATGTTTTTTATCCTTTGTTTTTTCTTCTGGTCCAATTTATGGATGAGAAAAAGAAGAATTTTGGTTCATCAGGTAGATATTTTAAGAATTATTTGTCCTGGAAACCTAGGTGTATTTTTGAGAATTCTCTATTATGTCTATGTATGTTGTTGTTGAGATCGGCCACCATTTTGGATAATTTGTATTATTTAAGGCTACTTAAATTTATCTTAAACATAAAAAATGTCCATAAGGGAAAGTCCTATCCTTGGCTTCAAAATATATAGTAAGTTGGTAAAAGTTTCTGTTCCATTTAACAAGTTACTCGATCAATTGGCCAATTGAATTGACTGCTTCAAGTTTGGCTGAATTTGCGGCCGATCCGTCAGGTGTCGGCTTTTGAGCACAAATGAAACATTTGCTGCGGCCACACGTTTGTTTTCAGTTTGCAGTTGAATATTTGTTCTCTTCGTGTTTTAATTATTTTAAGAATTTTCCCAACCTTTGAATTCAAAAATTAACTCCTGTTTGAGGTATTATATTTTAAAATTCTATCGATTTGGTGTAAACACATTGTTTCAAATCGTGTTAATTAAGTTTAGCAGTTTAATTTTTTATTCAACATAGCGCAAATTTGTATTTATGAATTATATATATTTAACAAATATGTTAAAATAATTAATATGTTTCTGTTAAAAATTCTAGAAAGAAAGCTGAATTAGGTTATGTAATATTAGTTGTATGAATTTTTGTCATGAACAACCTTCTTTGCTGATATTTTCGTTTTCTTTCATTTTCCCTATCTTTATTTTGTTCCTTTTTATAATGAAAACATAGGAAATGGAATGTAATAGCCGACAAAAATTCGAAAGGACAAAACAAGTATGTGAATACCGTTTGTTGTTGCTTCCTTTGCTTACCAAGCATTTGTACATGTCTTGGATTTGCAGCAAGCGGGTGGATACCGTTTGTTCGTTGCTTCCTTTGCTTACCAAGCATTTGTACATCTCTTGGATTTGCGGCAAACGTATGGATATAGCATGAGAGCGTTATTTCGCTGTCACAGCCTTTCTGTTCTGGAACTAGACTTTATAGATAATACCGAAACCTCAATTTGAACCCAGCATAATTAATTTAGTAAGTATTGACTCAAACTTTTAATTCCATTTATTTAGAACATTTAATTTCTACTTTAAAAAATAACTTTTATCTGACACATATACATGTGAAGTCAAAACTTATGATTTACATCCTTAGTGTTATTAATACAAAATACTTACATTTTTTTTATAGAATATTTATGAGCTATTTGATATACCGTATAAATATAAAAACATCGTACTATTTTTGTACATAAATGTGTTATTGTATTTTCATACGTATGCACTTGTACTGATGAATTATGAGCTCAATGAATGATATTAAAAATATGTTTGCAGTGCCTCCATTAGTCGCACAAGTATCGTATTTTAATTCCTGCTCTATTGCATTACACGGCCTAAAATGGACTCGTGTTCTCTATTTATTTAAACAATTTAAATTAAACGCGACGATAAAGTATTAATTTTCATTACCAGAACAACAATACCAGAGGTAGTCCATAATTCTAGAGTATATATCTTTTCGATGTATTATTTTATCTGTCATTTGTCCCATCTGCAACCATTTAATTGCCATATATTTGGACAGATAGCTCACACTTAACAAGCGTTTTACATTTAGCGCCTGTTTCCAATCATATTTGAAAATTTAATTTAAACCCTTCCGCACGGCAGATATGGGAAGCTTTAATTTTAATCCGAGTGTTAGGTTTCGCCTAAAATTCAATTGCATGTGTTCAATATGGGAATTGATCCCTAATTAAAATGTTCAACTAATATTAATGTATAGACCGTTAATCTGTTATATTAACAAGCTTCCGCTCGTCGTTGAAATTAGGTGTTTTAATTTCAAAAAGTATTGTGCAGTAGAGGTTTGGTCTCGCACCTTGGGGTATCCCTTTTTATATTTGGGTTTATTAAAAAAATTCATGAAATGACATAATGAAATAGATATTCTTGGATACTGTGAGGAAGATCTTCATGCCGAGGAATCTTCTACTAAGTGTTTGTCCCCATGTTGTTGTGACCCGCTGATTCCGTATTCTGAACCACCCTCGACATGACAGAATGGTGATCCTGTTGTTGGCAGCCCATCACTTAATGTCACCTCAGTCCTAGCTCACCTCAGGCTATGTCAATAAGTCTGAGATCACGTTAACGAATTAATGAGTAGAACTTTAAACAGTTGGGAAAAAATGAGATTCTAAAAAATTATCCTGTAATTTACAAATAAATAAGAAGATGAAAAAGGATAAAAATATTAAATTGCCTATAAATATCTTAACGTTTTTGGAAGAAGATAGTAGTTATTGAAGATAGTTCTGTAGCAGTTATTGGAAGATAGTCTGGGTGGCGATCAATAAAGGTACGAAATAGTAGAAAAGACTATTTAGTGTTAACCAACGTTTCGCCCCACATTGTAGAGCTTTGTCAGGGATAAAAACATTGTAAGGAGTGACAAAAAAAAACTGAATAGATATTCAAAGAAAGTTAGAAGTTATACAAAAAAAAAAAGAAACAGCTTAATACGGAAATATACCGACGAATAAGAAACTAATTAATAATAAATACAACCATGTGTGATAGAATTGAACTAGAGTAGAACAATACTAATAAATATTGCATTTATTATTAATTAGTTTTTTGTTTTTTTATATTTCCTTCAGTTAAGTTGCCTCTTTTTTTGTAAACCTTTTTTGTATAATTCCTTACTTTCTTTGTACATGTTTTCAAATTTTATGTCACTTCCTACAAGTGTTTTCATTTAGCCCTGAGGAAGCTTTGCCAAGCGGGGCGAAGCGTAGGTTAATACTAAATAGCTTTTTCTTCTATTTTGTGCCTTTCTTAACCGCCATCCCGACTATGTTTCTACAAATTAAAAACATTTAATGGCGTAATACAATATGCCACACCCAAGGGCAATAAATACTAAATATTAGATAATCCTTTTAAGTATTCAATCAAACCATACATGCATAAAAAAATATTTAAACAAATGGTAACGATGAACATAAAATAAAAATGTTGTATATGGAATCAAAAAGTTAAATATAAAAACAAAATGGATAATAGTTATGATTAAATAGTTTATGCATGTCTCAAATAAATATAAGGTAAGATAAAGGCTAAATTAAACTTATCTGTTTGCCGATACAAAGCTGAGTTAAAAAAAAAAAAAAGGTGAAAGGCGTGAATACTCAAGCAATAGAAGTTGATTTATTTTAGTTCGATTCTAACTCTGGTATTGATTACGGATTGAACAGAAAGAAAAATTCGTAATATTGATTAATAAAATTATAAAATTAACATATATACATATTTTGAAAATATAGAATTTATACTTATGAATAGAAACAGAAGGACTTTCCCCCATTCGTCGACACATACATTGCATATTGAACCATGCAATAAATTTCTAATAATATAAATTCGAGGACTTCTAACAAGCTGATAATTTACCTCTTTCAATTTAAAATTTGCAGGAATCTTGAGCATCGCTTACTCGCAAGCGCCAGACTGTCAAACGCCTGTGTGGTTTATGTTAATTGTTTCAATCCCAATATGGATGGTGCCTAACTAAAAAAATAATTACATTTATATTCACTGCGAATAGTCTATGCACCTCATGGTGACAATGTACCAAGGAGATGTAATTTTATTATATTTATAAAATGTGTTAGAGCATTAATTATCAAGAATAATTATTACTTGCCATTAGTGCAGATCCGATATGCACAGTGTATAATCTTACCGACTCTATGTGCCTTTGATGTGTAAATCAATCTGTCTGATCTATCACATTCCTGTAATTGCTTGGGAAGATAAACTGAACCAAGAAGTGTTTCAAGGATTTCTTCTATAAGCGCTGTTGTGTTTCATAGCGCCGAGTGAAATGGAAGCAATATATTAAGTAGAACCATTTAATTTTAATTGAAGGAATTTTAAACGCCATGTACTGAACTTTTTTTTTGCAATATATAGATTGAGTAATAAACGTTGAAATATTAGTTGTCGACGGAGCATTCAGTCGCGCTTTGTATTTGGAAAGAAAATTCTCGCAAAAAATAAACTCGTTTAACCATAATACCATGACATTACCACTCTATCAACTCGGACTGATGTCGACTGAAACTTCCGAATCCTTCATCATTGGAAAAGTACCCGAGGACTGAAACGTGAGACAGAAATTGATGTGAACGACATGGCTGAACTAAAAGCCTCAGTCAGACCATTACTGGCCAGGAATGGGACGGAAGACGGATCAGGTGATCGATCCATCAGGACGTTCTCGCGATCTGTGGCTCCCTCCGGAGTGTCGTCCCTCGGGGAGTATTCCGGGTCCGTCTTCATCCATTCCGCATTGCCCCAATGTTTCAGTCGGCCGTGGCTGGTTTATGGTTTGAGTTGACACAACGTCGCCTTATAACAGTGTTGTTAACTTTTTGGATAACTAAGTTTTACAATACGGCTGTAAATTATAAATTGGATAGTTTCAATTAAAAGAACGAATTAATATATTTAATATTATTATATATAGATGATTTCAACTACTATTGATGGCCAACGTTTCTATTTACAGTCCAGGTCTTCATCAAGGCTTGTATGATAAATGGAGGTGCACAAACTCCACAGTAAGAATATTAAATTAACAAAATGGCAGGCACCTCTACCAAAAAGTAGACTTCGAAGATCAACCATCATAGTATTCTACTTTCGATCGAGTTGACACGAGCTAGACAATTTGACAAAAATCCCGAAAAATTGTATTAGTTCTATAAGTATGTAAATATAACCCTCCTTTGTTCTTTCCCTCATTCTTCAACCTATGCACCCCTGATCGAAAACGTTTCTTTCTTGGATGCTAATGGCATTGTGACCGTTTTAGGGTAAAAAATTACCTTTTTTTTTAATTCAGTTTTTGAAACTAGAGTGTGTTCTGGAAATATGAAAATACTCTCTGACTAATTGAAGTGTTTTAAAAACTTTACGGGCTAATCTTTGTAAATTACTGTGCTAATGATTCCCTTGCTAAATTAATTCATACATTAGTTCTGTAAATATAATTTTATTATTTCACTGTACTTTTATTTATTTAATAGATTAATGTGTAACAATTTAGTATACTGGTTTATTAGCTAATTTAATTTATAATATAAACCTTGGAATTCCTCTCGTATTCAGTCCTTACAATCCAAAATCCTTCGTAAAATCCTCAATACTCCTTACTTTGTCACAAATAAAATCATACATAAAGACCTATATGTTCCCTCTTTCATTCCTGTCAATCCTCCGAGGCGCCTGAAAAGAAGATGGCCACGAGACCAGCTAATGTAAAATGTCATTAGAGTGCTACCAATGGGTAGTTTCTCTACACGTCTGTAACACTCCAATTTAACTTAGATCAGATTTAGTAAATGTATTATAATCTACAGTTGTAAATAGCAATAAATAAATATTTTAAAAAAAAAATTATAAAATAGTTTTTAAAAGAATCCCTAAACTATTTGGATGTTATTGTTCTAATCATATTGTTATTATATGATATTGTACTATAAGAACTTGAAGGTAGCAAGTCTGAGTTGATCCCCCAACTTGAAATTTAAGCAGGGTAATATTTCTACCATTTAGCACCATTTAAAGCACCATGATAAGAAATTAAAAAAATATGTTTGTAAAAAAAAATAGCGTGTCACTATATCAACTAATTATATCATCCAATTATTTATATATATTTTTTTTCTATACAAATAACTTGCTATTTGCTTTTGGTTTTTCCTGTTAACACCTCGGAACGTATTTATTGTCAATAGTCCACATGCTAAGGGCAGAAGCCGAGAAGAAGCTCGAGCCAAAGTGGCGTGAAATGGTCTAACCGCCGTGAAGTCGTGATGCAAGCCAAGACGGATTGCCTGGTGAAGCGGCGTAGGCAACTTCTGAAATGTCGCTCTCTCAGAACTGGCAATTTTTCTGGCACGATCTACGATTTTCACTTATTTATTTTATTTCGCTTAATTGGGAGAGGTTTCCCTTTGCAAAGGCCAACCTTACGGACGTGTATTTTAATGGATGGGAATTTTTTCGAAACTGTTATGTCTGACACTAAAGATATGGCATATGAGAAGGTGTATATCAGTTAAATTAATGTACTTCTTAGTGCTGTTGAAATTTCTGATATGTATTTAACTGTAAAGAAATTAAATAGTAAAAAAAAAAAAACTTTCTGGTTGCCAATTAAGAAATAAATTAGAATTTCTGATGCGGTAAGCTGACCTCAGAGGTCATGGAATATGGTTTCAACCAATTATATCATTTTTAGTTTTTAAGTATTTTCGTAATCGACAGGAGTTTATATATACGTTCTCATGCGACAATAAATTGTCGAAACATGTTATCTTTCATAAATCTGATCTTAAAAGGCCGAACATTCTTCTTAATTGATCGCTATGCTCTAAAGGCAAGTCGTAACCCATAAACATAAATTAAACTAGTTTATAGTCCAAGTGTTTCGATAACTATGAATCGCTGTATTTGATGTTTAAAGTTGGAAAATCTGGACAATTTATTAATCATTAAGCCCATAGTCTGAAGATGTACCTGCAGAGTGCAGCCGTGCCAAATTCTTGTTGGGTAAAGTACAATTAAATTATAAAGAATAAACTAATTATTATTAAACAGTACTAAAATCTTTTAATTGTTGTACTTTTATCTGTACATCATATTTAAAGCTTGTTTAGTACTTATTACCTTTTTTTGAACATTATAAATAAGTATATTTGCTGGTCTGGTGTTCACATAATTTTTGTGAACGTTTGGATAGTTTTTATTAAACAACTTTTATTTTTCATATTTATGTACTGTTAAGTGGGTATCCTATGCTACAACGTCGTTTTTCTGGTTTCAAACGTTCTGTCGGGCTTGAAAAAGGAGTCAGAAATGTGCTGGAGGTTTCATTGGTTCCTTTAAAAGTTGTCCTAGGAGAACCAACAGTCAGAATCGCATATTTCTTTTTCCTGATCGAGTTGGATTTTTTTTTTTCATAATTTCACAATAACACTACATTTGATACAATGTTCCGAACTGTTGTTAAGTTCTCGTGGGTTGTGGAGTGTTCATCAGATTAATTTTTCGTTGTTATTAATATTCTGAAGTGGATCCAGATTACAGATTTCAGAAAATGTTATTCCACTATTTTAGATTAATACAATACAAAAACATGTGCGTTTTAGGAGGGTGGAGTTGACTTAAGTTCACAGGCTGTGCACCATTATACCCTAGAGTTGATTAACGTTCCTAAAGGAATTATACAGAACAAAATAAACTCCAACATTCAACATAATAAGCTGTTCAAGTAAAGCCAAAAAGAAATTGGTTGAATTTGTTCCTGGTGATGTTGACATCTGTGAGATGTACACATTGTGTTTCTTGGTTTCAATCCACATTGAAATATAAATATTTTTCCCTAGAAAATATTTTTTATGTACCCTATTATTGTTTTCTTTAATAGTTCTGACAATTCATTTTGCGAAAAGAATTTAAAAGAGGGATTTTTAAACCGATAAATCCAATTAGCAACATTTTCTTGAATTAGGCTAAATTATTGAAAACAAAATTCAGAAATAATTTTTTTTCTACAACCTGGAACCTTCTAGAACCTCTAAGGAGTGAATAGAATGGGTGATAATGTTACAACATCCTAAAAGTCCATAATAAAAAAGGACGTACCAAATTCATCTGTATTGCGGGATGAAATTAATAGGAATAGAAAAATTAGTATACTTATCTTAATATTTAAAGAACTTTTCTTTTATTTTTTTTTAGGGTTGAAAGCGAAGGTCGATAGTTCAAAAATTACCGAAAAAAATCGTTATTGCAATAATGCGTATATTAGGTTTAGAAATACAAAACATGAAAAACTGTATCATAGTCACCCCACTTTACGGTATATATTTTTTATAATGTAAAGACGTGGGTGAAAAACATCAGATTTAAATAATATA
>NW_027109759.1:691375-697903 GCF_000696795.3 Halyomorpha halys
ATTTATACTTTTATAATTCAAAATATATGCTAGTAGACATTTTCATTAATACAGTGTCTGTCTTTTGATTAAACGAATGATTATCATTATAGAAATTCAACTTGAAAGGTGTCTCATCTATTTACAAACAAATGTTAATCAAAATATTCCTGTCAATACGATGATTAGCTGTTCTATTTTCAGTTTCCCTTTTACGGTCAATTTAATTTTTTATATTCATTCAATTAAGGAAATTAGAGAGACAATGAAAGACAGAGAAGATTGGCCTTCCACTCGGAAATAATCCCCCGTGACGATAAACAGACAAGGAGCGGGTATAAAGAGCGCCGCCAACCGAATTTAGTCAGCGGGAGGGAGGGTGTCACTCAAGGTTCTGTAACTTGTCCCATCTGACAACCTGTGACACACACCACTCCCAGTTCCTTATCGTTTTCAGATTTGTGTCTGCCATCGTTCTCTGTACGTGTGACATCTGTCTGTCGTTTATCTCGGGAAATGTAGAGTAGGGAAATATTGAAATGTTTTCCACTGCCTTGTATATCGCAGCCTGTTATCATCGGGCATTAGGGCTTGTAGTTTGAAGTTATTCAGACATTTCTGGCAGTCAAATACAATTTGCTTTTAAAGTTTCTTCTTATCAGGACTGATCTCGGATTATGCTGTTTGAAATTGTTTATATACGGTTAATCGGTCAAATTATTTACGCAGTTGTTACTTTTAAAACAAAATTAGGAAGATCAATTATACAATTTTTAATTTCTAAGTCCCATGGATGTGTAGGGTTTTATAGTAAGGTGAGATAGTGAAAATTAATAAAATCAATCTCTCAATTTATATCGTGAAAACCATGAAAACTGTTTTTTCTTTTAAATTCAATGTGTGGTACAAATTCAATGAATGTATGTACAACTGAAAATCAGTAAATAATTAAAATTTCGATATAATTAATTAGGGAGTGGGTAACTCATTGGTAAGCCAATAGACTATAAAATCCAAGACCCTGGTTCGAACCCAGCTGTGGCAGATAATAATTACGACCTGTAGGCGTCGAGTCAGCCCTGTGGGTTCAGGAGCCCCCCGCGGTCAACCCAGCCACATAAAGTGAGTACCCTTGATTGGGAAAAATCTTACGGTTAGCACAACCGTTGGTCTAGTTAAAGTACTTCTTTACAAAGTACTGCACCCCTGAGCTTTACCAATCCAAGATAAAGGTTTATAATAAAACCTGTCTATATGCCTCTGTTTTCGTATTGCGCGTAGTTCCGAAACCATGTCTATGTAATGAAAATAGAATAATTATGATTATGTTTCGTGGGTACTATAGTACCTACCCGTGTCTATTTCTAAGTTGTAATAATATAACATTTATTGTAAAAATATTATTAATTTTAACAACAATTTTAAAAATTTGGAGCAGAAATAATAAATAAATTATATGATAATTAAATAAACATCGTAATGTCGAGAGAGTGAGGAGAGGAAGAAATGTGGGAGAGAGAGAGTAGTTAATTAAAGTCTTACTTAGTACAGGACTCCACGTTAATATATTTATAAATATTTATCTTACTCTTAAGAACTTCAAATGCCACGATTTTAATTACTTGACTATATTACAAGTTTTCATGTACACTCAAATTTTTCATAATGGAAGAAATCTGATGATTTTAAAGCAAATTGACTTCTAAAACCCTTATTAGGATTAGGAGGGTGCACCATTGGAAAAGATTTTTAGAGTATTGTGGATAAATCAACAGATTAGAGTATTGTGGATACATCAACAGGTTAGAGTATTGTGGATACATCAACAGATTCTAAATAAATGCATTCTTGTTATGATGAAGACTATAATAGTATTTAATACCTCTTCAATGTTGATTTTGAATTCAAAGATTCCCACCGGAGGTTGAATTCAGCAAAACAATGAGCCGCTGCCCGCGAGATGACGGGGCGATGCCTTGGTAATTGTCAGTTATGCGGCTATCCTCGCCATCTGATGAAAGGTCAGGAGAGACAAAGACTTCGTGAAGAAAGTGGCTCCAGGGCTCCAGCACTCCAGCGCGACCTATTGCCAAAGGCTTCGTTAGCACACTCATTAGAGTCCCGTCTAGAGGAGCTAACGATTGGCTCATTGTCACATCTTCTCTTAATAGCCCTCCCTCGTTCCAAATGCCAGTATAGAACGTGATGCTTCCGTGACGTGTCGTTGCGAATTACAACACACGATGTCACACAAAGTATTAACTGGCCTCTCAAGTTCTTTATAGTAATTTTTCCGATTGGGCGAAACGTATAATAAGTAAAGTATTGATTCAGAAGTTGGACATAGCTAATCCATCTAAAGAGTTTTATTTTATTTAATAATTTAAATCGCCTTTAAAAAGTATTAAACAAGTGTGATGTATCAATCGAGCAATATTTAAAAAATCGCCTGAAATTGAAAAAAAACACTTTTTGAACAGACAGTTATAGCGAGTAGGTTGGGCGATGTACAACCATGTCACAATCTTGCAAGAGGAGATCATAACACACAAAAAAAAAAAGGCAATGGAGTTGAGCTCCATTAAACTATCTAATTCCTCTTCCATCAAATCCTTACAATTCACAATCCTTAATATTCCTTACTTTGTCACAAATCAAGTCATCCATCAGGACTTTATGTTCCATACAACGATTTGGCCAGAACCAGATACCAATTCTTTCATGATAAACTTTCGAACTACCCAAACTCTCACTTCTTCTTCAATACCTGATAATCCTTCTAGGCGTTTGAAGATAGGATGGCCTCGAGATCTTCTCCTTTATACATGTTATTGGAGTTCTATCATTGGGTAAGTACTCCACATATCTGTATCATACCATAGTATAGCTAATATGAAATTTACTTGTATATGTTTTTAATACAGTTATAAGTATCAATCAATAAATTAAAAAAGAAAACAACAAAAAAAGGTTTCATACACCTCCACTGACCTTACTCTTCGAGTTATTTGTTTGAAAATGTGTACTTGAATTAAGTTGGTGATTTTTGTAATCATATCCATCTGAAATTTTCTTCATTCTGAAGCATTGAATTTTGAGGGAGGTGACCAACATCATTATTACAATTCATTTTTAGCTTCTAATTAATTGGGTGATGAAGTGTAATCAAGTAGTTAATTGGGTAATTTATGTTATTAAACAAGTACATACGTTCTATATTTGCTACTTTTTTTAATCCAAGTCCTTAAGACATTTAAAAAAATCTAAACAATTAAACTAATTTGTTATTTTGGGCGTTTGAGCAAGAATTTAAGGAATGTCATGTCATGTCTCGACACTTCATATGTTGCCGATCCGTGCGGAAAATTGACTGTAGTTAGACATAGCGCAGTGAAATCTGCGAAAGAAAGTGATCTAGAAAAATTTCTCCGATCTAGATTTTTTTGTACGCAGGCTTATATGTGATAGAAACAAATACGCCGTATTTAAATGATAATTTTGATTTGGTATCATGCGGTCGATTTTCTGGTGGAGTGGAATTGCTCAATTGTAAAATCGTGGATCTATGATAGTATCTCTGAAGAAAAGGAAGATACCATTAACTTCTTGGGAACCTGGCACAATTGTAATGGAATTAGAGTAAAATATTCTGGACAGCGCACCTATTTTCCTGAACAATTACTCAATCTATTAAAAGGCTCTAATTCGAGAGCTCTTAGCAACTATGTACGACGGGCTACACTACAAAGAACTCAGTTGGTTAATATGTGAGGGATTAGTGCCAGAAAGTTTGTTATTGTTGTTTTGTTTCTTTAAACATAAATACTCTTTTGTTTTAAATTATTGACCTGTTAAAAGCATTGTTCTTAAAGTATATAATTTTTTTTTTTAAATTTTTCTATTCATGTTTTAGTTAAAATTGCACACAGGCACCGACAGAAGGATATTTTTACATATTCTATGTGTTTTTAATTATTTAAATAGATTTTTTTTTCTTTTTTTTCATAGATTAATACATTTCATTCTTTCATTTAATGATTGAAAAATAAATAATTACTTTAATAATATATCTTTGTTTAAATATTGTAATAATTTTACTACCCGTGGATTGAGAGAGTGTTTGGGAACTGATGATACCAGTTGTGCTAACGTGAAGCTATCGACACAGAGGGCAGCTTCACAGTTATTATCGTTAACAGTGCCGTTGAGTCCGCGATGAATACAGATGGCGATTGTGGCGGGAAAAAGCTGATTATGGCGGGAGATATACCGCTGCAGATCCCGCCTTAATCTGGCGCGGATTACACGCGGGCCCGTCACATAAACACACATACACCGCGGTCAGTGCGCCTCTAAATTATTACTACGGTAAGAAGATGATGGAAGCTGGAAATAAAAAGAGATAAAGAGAAATATACGGAGGTAGAGTTTAAGCGTTCTTAGGTCTTTTGTAGTTTTTGATTTAGGGACGAAGGCCTAGCGGGACACCTGCCCACACGACGTCACCGGATGAAATAGTGCCACCATATTTTTCAGGAGGTATCAAATTCAGGTCCCGCCGTCGGACAGATTTACCGCCTTCTTGGAGGGTGTCCTTCTTCCGTCAGTTCTCGGATGATCCCCTTTTAGGGTCTTCGGCGAGGAGGATTACACTCGCTTCAATGGTCATCAGTTAATAAGCTGGTAATAGGTATTCGATTTCAGAAAAGACTATTAGCATTTGTTAAATGTATAAAATAAATATTATATTATACTAAAAATGCACAACACTGTTTTTCTTAATGAAGAAAAACTCATAAAGACGAAAATAATTAAAAAACTATGATGATATTGGAAGAAAAAACAAGCCTCAAGTCACTCGATTCCATGCATCATAAAAAAAGAAAAAGGTAGTCCATCTCACATCAACAGTCTTCAAATAGCACACGTTTTTAAAACGTTAATTGGTTTTGTGACTTATAATTTTTTTCTTAAGTAATTCATTTAATATAAAATAATATGTGCCTTTTGACCTTATTGGAGTCCTCTGAGTATGAAATAAATTAATTTTGACTAAATTTGGTACGTTATTACAAATTTATAAATGTGTATAAACTACTCAAATTTAAAAAAAAAAATCAAAACATGATAACATTATAAACCGACAAAAAGGAAATTTTAAATTATTAAAAACTAAAAAAAATTATTAATTAGAAAGATAGTCCGGGTGCGGTCAAAATAACTCTAATATTAAAGAAACTATTTATTTTGAATCAACGTTCTGCCCTACTTTTCAGGGCTTCATCTAGGCTAAAAAAAGATGTAAGTAACTAAAACTATGTAAAAGAGTAAGAGAATAAGATAACATGAAATAAAAGTGAATTAAAGTATGGCTAAAACTGATGTAAAAATATTTGGAAACTTACATAAAACTGAACAAAATAAATTTCTTGATACAGTCTACATTAGTTTGTCCAGACCGTGTAAACTCAAGAAAGTAGATGAAAAAAATTAACACTATTTTGCCTAGAGTTCTATTTATTTCATTTCAGAGCGTAAAATTAATTAATAAATTTAAACAGAAAAACAAAAAAAAAATATTTTTACTAGGAATTTGATCCATAATAATGGTCTATTAACAGATAAAATCAGTTTCAGAAAATATTTATAGGGCGTAATATGGCCACATACATGACACAGAAGCATGGGCATTCTTTCCCCATTAAAAAAAAAATTATTAGAATGAAAATTTCATACTTACATTATAGATTTTTCTTCTTGAAAAATTTATTTATTATTTAAGTTACTTATTTTATTGTTTTCTTGTGATATTTTATGTTCTCTTTTTTTTTTTTTTTTTTAATATTATCCTTTTACTCAATTGAGTGTGTTCGTTTTATGCGGACGCCTAACCTAGCAAGCCGAGCGTTAAGCTGTTGAGAGGGCAGAAGACATTACCGTGAACGATATGTTTGCCTACTCACCAGGAGGTAAACATCGGCTGTCACCCTGCCCGCCGAAGTGGAGGATTAGCGAAGCTCAGGGGCGGGAGAAAAATGAACGACACATGATTCCGCCACATCATTATCTTCAAGAGGGGAAAAATAAAGACTGGTAGAAGAAGCGAAAGGGGAAAAATAAAAAAAAAAAAAAAAAAAAAAAGAAAATAAAGAAGAAAGAATTACGACTACACAGTGTGAACAATCGGCTGTGGTACCTGATCCTTCACAAAGGCTCGCTCAAACAAAACCAAGCAATGACATTCTTATATACGTCGTCTTTCCCCCTTTTCAAACTATTTCTTTCTTTTATACACGATATATAAATGTAGATGAGTAAAAATATTTGGTAAATTATCTCTTTGTGTGTTTGTATTTATATGTATGTTAAAGACGCTTCAATAAGTTTGTATATAGACCTACAATTTTTCTCCTCACAATTTTCTTAATAACATCTATTACTATATTTGAATAAAAAATGTGTAAAACACGAATCCCCTTGTAAATTGTAAAACTTGTAAGCCCCACAGCTATCATGCCACCAATGTATAACCGCCTTCAGCGGACCATG
>NW_027109759.1:698053-735383 GCF_000696795.3 Halyomorpha halys
GCCAGATATAAAAATAAAGCAAAGGAATTCCTAACTATATACATCATAAATAAAAAAAGATAAAATAAATAGATTCAAATAATAAATCTTAATAAAAGATAAAAGGTAGTTTAATAATAAAAACAATGACATTTATAGATTTAACAAAATAAATAATTAATTTCTAATGGAAGAAAAGAAAGTTAATTTAAGAAAAAGACGAAGAGAAAAAAAAATTAAAATAAAATAAAATTTTAGCTTGACAACAACAGAACTGATTATTACAGAACTGATTAATACAGAACATAAACAGAATGCCCTACAGCACCCTGGGCTCCAGTCTTCCAAGTTATAGGTCACTGTTCTTTTACCTGTTGGCAACTGGGAGTGGAACTTTGTGAACCTTTTTTTCATGTAATCCTCTATTGTCTCTATTTGTTATTCGCAATGGAATTAACTGTTTAGGAGAGTTGTTATTTTTAAATATTTTAGTAGGCACGTCTAACCTACTGCTCTCGTTATGTTTCTGGAAATTTTAGTGCAGAGGTTTTTTTTTATAATTTTCTTCTTTAGTTTAACGAAAAAGTTTTGATTTCATATAAAACTATTGTTTTTTCTTTCTATGTTTGTTTCTCTTCCGCCTTCCCTTAAAAGAGTAACAGCAGGTTAATGTGGATTTTATCTTTGGTTCAACACTTATTAAATTAAGGTTCTATGTATCAGAATCGTTGTCTTTTTTATGTATCAGAATCGATTTATAACAAACACATAGTACATAATACGTGTATAAAGAAGATAATGTTGTTCTTGGTGCAGTTTCCGGGAACTAATGCGTTTGTTTTAAACTGAGGACATGGTTGAAACGTGCCCCTAAAAAGACAAATGCAGCCTACATCAGCACTGACAACGCCATAGCGCCCCAGGGCCTGCGGTACACAAAGCCTTCTCCCCGATGTACCTTATTACCTACAGATAATATGTACAATGTACCAACGTAACTTCATAAAGAGCCCGGTTTCAAAGTGACTCAGTTACTATGGTGCTGCTCACTATTGCTGGTTCTCTTATTTACCTATAACCCTATCTATGATAAACCGTTGGTTTATTAGTTCTATGGTGGGTAAATAGGGAGGTAATGTTTATATTATAATCAGTAATAAGCACTCTAGAACGGGTTTTAAATATTGTTTATTCTATATTATAGCAAACAAATTGGACGTTAATAAAAATGGAATTTTCTTTATGATTAAAACATGGGGATCTGACATTGATTAATTATTTTTCTTAATTTGAATTAAAGTGCAAAAACATTAGTTCATTTAAAGTGCAGGTTTCCTCTACTCTTTTTTTTACCTGTACTTAACTTTTACTTATTTCTTCTAAAAAATATAAAAATTGCAAAAACAACAAAGGTAGAAAATAAAATATGAATACTGTATGTAATTTCATTCAAAAGACTTTGACATATATATATATATATGTTTTTATGGTTTGATATTCCTAGTTTATTAAAAATAGAAAAATCCCTTTACTAATATAATCCATAATATATTAATTCTTTTTTTTTTTCGGTTGATTCCACAGACTTTACAGACCTTTACCGCCAGAAACATCTCCACGCCTGCCTGTTTTGGGCTACTGCTTCCAGTTTGCTGCATGCAGCTCTTTCGCATCTTTGTCGATTCCGTTTATCCATCTGGTTTTTAGCCTTCCACGTTGTCTCTTTCCAACTACTGGCATTCATTGTGGTGTAGATGTGTTCTGATGGATTGCTTCAAGCAGTTCACTGTTAGTTCTTATTTTCCATATGTTAAGGCTCTAGAACAAAAATTATTAAACGAAAATATGCTTTCATCAATTTTACAAAAAAATATTAATTACTGCGTTTAATTTTGACTTAGAGTTGGCTCACTAAATTTGATTTCTTCAAGTCTTCTCAGCTTCTGAAAATATGTTATGAAACGATTTAGTAAAAACATAATTGATATTTTTTGTTATTTCCGTTTGGTATCATACCAAAATGATGTAAAGGGTGTGAATACCAAATAAAACAAGAAAAAAAAATCGATTTTGATTAAATAAATAATAGAATCTAAAAATGCATTAAAAACCAACTGGATATTTCATGTAATTGTTTGTTTTAGAAGCTAATTTAATATTTTTATTTAAATATATTTTTTTCAAAATTTTTCATATACTAAATAGAAACCCAACACTATCATTTTTATGATTATTACAGTTTCTGTTGCGAAATGGAAAATTGTCTTAGTATATAAAAAATATATATCAGTTGGTTCCTCAATGCATATTTGGGTTCAATAATTTTTCTGGATATATTAGTACTCCTAGGGGTTACTTTTTACTCTACGCTTGCTCAGTTGGCATACAGGCTGAAGTCTGAAAAATTAAAAAATGTACTTTTTATATCGTTAAAAAAAAAACCTATATTACAATTTACAAACTATCACAGACTAAGAAATGAAAAGCTTTTTAAAACTATTTTTAAAAAATTGGATCCTCTTAAATTAATTGCGTATTTGAGTTTATAATTGCTTAGGGTAACCTTGTATAGAATATATTCATAAAAAATTACCCGTATAATTTAACCCCTCTATAAATAAAGTTCGTTTATGAAAAAAAAAGATTATTAATGTGAATTACATAATATTTTATGTTTTGTAATAAAATATAACTACCCTTTTCACGTCTAGGAACAGAGTTGTTCTGCAATTCGTTTTTATTTGGCAATTGCTTCATGCGACATGATCAAACTATGCAAAATTCGCTAGTTATAGTTTACACGTTGTTTTATTAAATCAGCGATGTGTAAATAGAAGCATGGTGTGCATGTATACGATAACGCCCCAATGAAAAATATAAATTTTATTTTAAGGCTAAACTTTTCATAGAGAAGTATTTTAATTTCGAATTCAAATTGGAGTAATAAATAAATTTTAGTATAGCTATTTTTTTATAATGTACTGTACTCCATTTACTAGTTTAGGAGTGAACTCTTGATATTAAAAAAAAATTAAAGTGACTTGAATCTTTGGGAAATATAATATCAAGATAGATTGAAGAAAAAGATTTTATTATAAAATCTTAAAATGTATTCGTGGATGTAGAAAGGGGTATCAAATGAAATTAGAACAGTGTTATTCAAGACTTCTCAGAAATTATTTTCGATGTTATGAATTTGTCTGTGATGATGAGAAGAAAAAGAAGTTTTTTTTAACGGTGTAATTTTCCTATTATTCATCTGATAATATTGATATTATTCATGTGTTAGCTTTTTCACTTATTTGTTTGTGCTTTTTTTAACATAAGTTTTTTTTATTTATTTTATTTTTTAATTGTTCTATTGCCGTGGTTATTTCATTTTTTATTTATTGATAGTTTCGTTACGGATCACTGGGAGAGGGAGATATGAGAGACTGGAGTAGAGAAAATAGTGTAGATAGGGCTGAGAACAGAAAAAATGGAATAAATGAATAAAGAAAACGTAATATAAACTTTTATGAAAAGAAGAAGGAGAAAAAATAATATTGTTTAAAAACGTCATTTGAAATATATTGTATTTAGGTTATCCTTAATTATTGTTAATTGATTGCCAAAATTGATGAGTCTGCCAAGTATAGGTAGGGGAAATAAAAAATGGTGGCTGTTTCAAAGCGATAACAAAAACTAATTTTTCATTCGAAGCTCTATATCTTAAAAAGTAGGAACAACACAAGAACTTCATTTAAAGAAGAGTATATTTGCTACAATATGAGCCCCTATAGAGTTATTTACGTTATATAGTTTTCGAGATATAGCTTCTTAAAAAGCAACATTCGTACTAAAAGATCAGTAGTTAGTGAATTTATTTTGAAAAATTTATATCCCAAAAACCATTTGTCGTACAGATGTTTATTAGCACTCAAATTAAAGCTAGTTTAATGAGCTATAAAGTAGTTTATAATTTTTATCTTCGTAGGAGTAGCAGTTTTCATGATATTTGCTAAAATAAATTGATTTATAGTTGTTCAGACAAATTTTCATTTGCCAAATTTATATTCTTATGTCAATATCATAAAAACTACTACTCCTACGAAGATAAGTGTCATAAACTACTTTATAGTAAGTTAAATTTCCTTTATTACATATGTGCGTCTTATGGATCTATAGATATATTTTTTCAAAAATTCAACATTTTATACGAATAACTAGTAATTAACATTTTGTGAGTTTATTTTGTCGAATATCATAAAAACTATTACTCCTACAACGATAAACCTGATTAACTATTTTGTAGTAAATTTAACTAGCTTTAATTTGAGCGCTGGCAGAAATCTGTACCAATGGTTTCTGAAATGAAGTTTTTCATAAATCAAACTTATTGTCCTGACAACTATAAACCAATTTATTTTAGCAAATATCATGAAAACTACCAATCCTACGAAGGTAAAGTTCATAAACTACATTATAGTACATTAAACAAGCTTTAATTTGATTGCTAATTAGGCATCTGTACGTCACGTAGTTCCTGAGATATAGAATTCTCAAAATAAATTAACTAACTACTTTTTAAAAAGCAATATCTCGAGAACTATTGGACGTAAATAGCTTTTTTAGGGCTATTATTTCAGCAAGATTACTCTTCTTACTTGGCAGACTCATCAATTTTTTCAAGTAATTATACATAGTTTTCATTAAAGTAATAAAAAATTGGGATGAGATAACTGCCTTTTTTTCTTCCGGGCTCTTGTACTATTTCGTCAGATGTCCCAACGTAATCGGCATATCTCAATATTGGCTCTATTTTAGAGTAAAACATTTCAATATAATTAATATTTTGTATTAATAATTAATAATAAAAATATACCACTTTATTCATGTGAGACTGGAAAATTTTCAATGTTTTCAGAATTATCCTTAAGAGAGGTTCTTTTTTTATATGAACCTGCTAAATACCATTCTCTCCTCTGAAGTAAGAGAATAATATAAATAGAAAGTATATTTAAAGAAAATAAATAAGAAGGTTACGGATAGAAGATTAAACGTAACAAAGAGGAGAAAGAAGACAGCTAATGCGATTAAAAGCTACCGATAAATTAGCAATTTGGAGAGAAGTTGGGGCAAAGAGATAGGACCCGCTATAATTGAGAGTAGTAGATTTAAATAGAGCGCGCTGTGAGGTTTATTGTCTGTCGAACGCAGCGCTGCCCCGGGCCGAAACATATTAAAACCCCTCCGGCGTTCCATCTTTTGCTCCCATGACATGAGACTGACAAACGCTCAATACACACACAACAAAACGGCTTTGTACTCTTTGTGCCTTTAATTGCCGGCCCTCTCTCACTATTATATTATGTTTGTGGCGGATCTCCGCCAGTCTCATTCCTCTCGTCTCTGCAATCTGACCGTAACTCTTCCCTGTCCTGGTATTGATTTTGCGTATTGAGTAATGAAGAGGATACAGAAAACAATAAATCTGGATAAAGTTTAAGTAAAATTTTCCGTTTCTGAGAAGTTCGGGTTTAAAACAAGGAGATTCCTTATCACCTATGATATTTAATCTAGCACTAGAATACATTATTAAAAATATGACGGACAAGAAACTGCTCGTAGACTTCTATTGCTACACCTACTTGACAAACCCTCTAAACTTTCCATACACTACAAAAAATTATTATATACTATGATAATCAGACCGACCAACTGGGACATATGGAATTGAGCTCTGGAACCAAACCATCAAATTTCTTCCGTATCCAATCCTTACACAAAATCCTCGATGCTCCTTATTACGTCACAAATAAACTCATCCGCAAAGACCTTAACATCCCTTTCTTCACAGATTTTCCCCGAAATAGATGTGTCTTTTCATTCCAAAACTCCTTACCCATCCTAGTTCTTAATCTCTCATCCTTAACAATCCCTTATAATCCTCCTAGGGCTCTGAAATTGGCTACGGGACCTTCTAATTTGAATTACTGTTTGAAGTACCACCATTCGGTGGTTCCTTCGCAAGATTTTCAAGTGTTTGAAGCATTCCACACAAATACTTATTGTATTTTTACAGTTGTGAATTACAATAAATAAATAAAAAAATATGACGTATAACAAAAGGGGTTTAACTTTCCGGTAAATAATATTACTTGGGTACGATGATGATTTGCTATAATTGCGTGAGTATAAGGAAACTATAAAACGTATTTATTTAGATCTCAAAATAAATACGGATGAAATACATTTGAAGAGGTTGATAGGCTCAAGTATTTAGGTTCAACAGTAACAAGAAAAACGAAATTGTTGAGGAAATCAAAAGCAGGTTAAAGTCGGGAAATGGTTGGTTTTTTCAATCTCAAAATTACTTAGCTAGCACCTTCTATCCAAGAACTTAAAAGTTATTATTTACAAAACTGTTATCCTTTCCACTGTATTTTATGGATGCGAAACGTGGCCTAATACACTATTTACACATTCAGACATATTTTAATTTAGATTATTTCTGAAGTTTAAAGTTTTAATGACAACTTTTGGATAAATGATCATTTTTCTAATTGTTTGTCAACAAGTTTAAATTAAGTTCACCGTCAACGTATGTACAGGATAATTATTTTCGTGAAAATACTAAAATTGTCACTATTCAAACGAAAATTAAAGCAATTATGGTTTTTATCACACGTATATCAACTGGTAAAAAGATTAAATACGTACTTTTTGGTAATTAAAAGAGTAGCGTATAAATGTAAATAATAAATTGCGAAGGGAAAATGACACTAAATTAATTAATGGAAAAAGTTTAAAACGAAGAAGATGCTGTTCCGAAAGACCGACGAAAGAATGATAAAAGGAAAAGTAAATAACAAAATATCGTGCCAGAGGAAATAGTTCATTTGCAATGTGGAAATTATCAAGAGACTGTTGTCAAATCTTGCAAAACAAGCCTATAATCTTACTAGTAAGGAAATAAAATATTTATAGACCTACAGGGTAGAGCTATAGATATCTACCCAACATACCGAAGTATTCGAAGAATTCAGTCCTTTCAACCAAGAGTATTTCGTAAAATTGTTAAAGCGCATTTCTGTGTCACTAATAAGTTATATGGAAGGCATTGGGCATCCTAAAATTCTCTGATACGGCGATTGGATACAAAAATTGGTCTAGAACAGATCCTTAATGAAAAACACTGATATCCATAAGTCCCTCTCCAACATGCCAATCATATCTTCAAACATCTCTACCGCATATGTCACAAGCTCGTAAAAATATGAGTGCTCAAGATAAAATAAAAGAAAATATATTTACCGCAAACTCCTGAAATTGAAGCCTTGAATAGAATAGGATATTTGTCCGATTTTATTGCATTACTGTTTACTATATATTTCGCATCATATTGTAACTGTGTCTAAACAAATATTGAATTTCCCAAACTTCGAGTATTGTGTATCCTCGTCTGAAATAAACAAAATCTGGCAGATTGTTCTTAGTAGAGACGCGCTGTTCAGTTGAACTCAGGAAGAATCAAATGAAACCAGAAATGCTAGTATGCAAATTTCCAATCTATAAAAACTAGGGATTGTGTCGCCTGGTAGTCGTGTCGGGGATTGAGTTTAACACACGATATATGATCAAGTATGCAATTAAATAACGGAGTGCTTGTAGTGATTTGCGTTAGAAAATTAATTAACCAAAATAGATTCACTAATATAAAACGATATATTTTAGTCAAGATATTCTCACCTTATGTATATTTACTTTTCATGACGTGTAATTTGTTTTTTATTCCCCTTAAATTAATATTGAATTATTTCATAAACTCTGGTACTCAAATTTCATAAAACTTGTTTTTCATGATGATATAATTGTCAATATTTCATCATAAAAATGTCTATATGGTATCATAAATATTTTAAGAATATCGTTCGTAATATTTGTTTTTCTACAAGTAATTTACAATAAATTAAAGAAAAAAAAAGATATATATATTTATTTTTATTGTATTTATATTATTTATGTATTTTATACAATATACAGTATTTTCTTATTCATGGTGTTTCCTCGTATTCTAGTACTGTTAACTCTTATTTTTAAATATATCTTTATACTGTTTAAATATTTAATAATCATAATCAGAAATGCTTATGTCTTGTATTATGTTTATAATGTGTCTCGATAATCGTGCTGTCTGCATTGCATGCAACACTTTATTACCGAACTGTCCTAATGTGGAAATAATCTTGAATGAATTGTCTATTTATCTTTTTAAAAATTTTAAAAAATATTCAAACTTTGTATCGTCGCTTAAGCTATATGGTACCTAGTTGTTCCCAAAAATGTTTATAAAAAAAAATTCATCTATGATTTAAGTGAAGCCTCAAAATAATTCTTGAAGCCAGATATTTATATTTAAAATTAGAGTTACATGTCTATTATGTTTAAAATATAACATCATTTAAATTAGAGTAAATTTCCTTTAAAAAAAGAGCCATAACAGAGCTGTTTAAGTTTAACGGTTCCGAATATTTTTTTTTACTGAATTTATTGTGAAAAATGTATATCTCAGAAATCATGAGACGTTAAGTTGTTTTTGCCGTTTAACTTCGTAGGAGAAGTAGTTTTCATGATATTTGCATATGAATATAAATATCGCAATATCCAAACAACTAGAAATTAATTTATTTTAGCCATATGATGAAAAATACTACTCCTACGATGATAAACTAGCTTTAATTTGAATTGGGTAATTTTATTTCCAAATATCTGTATATTTTTAATACAATTCTAAATATCAATAAAGAAATTTAAAAAAAAAAGTTAAAAAATTGTATTGTTGACATTTTTGGAGCTACGAAGTATTACAGATTAAACAGGCGATATAATATTAATATAAATTACAAATATTTTAATATCGATTGGGAAATTAACAGTGAGCGAGGTGTCCTTCACTTTTAAAACAATTACTATATGAATTATTTCTTAATAAGTTATTTTTTTGCATTGAGCAAAAAATCACTCAGAGAAACACTCAATTAGGCTCGCAATATTTCTCTATGGGAACTGTATCATTTTAGAAAGAGACACTTATCGGGGAATTAGAGAATTAAAAAATAAAAGATGAGGAACTGTTTCGAATCCTTCCTCTACAAAATATAATTTATTGTAGGGTTTTCCGAAACGGCTCCTCACAATACCCCCTGATAGACAGGATGTTGATGCTGTTGCTCTAAACATCCGATTAGCTTTGGAAGAGCAGAACAAAAGACGATATGAGTTATGGGCCGAGGGCAGATGGTAAACTAGAATTGAAAAAGGACGCTATGGTGTTTTTTATAGAGATTACCGTTGTGCCAATCCGTCAGGGTCCAAAGGATTTATGCTTAGAGCGCTTGATTTAATGCGCCACTATTCTTGGACCAGTCTTACCTCCTAGTCTCTGTCTACTGCTCTACTGGACATCGACTGAGGAGGTACTTCGGGAGAAAGAAAAGGGAGGGGTCGAACTATTGCGGGTAGCTTGTGGTTGGGAAAAGAAATAATGGGTGTCAACATTTCTGTTGGCACTGTGTGTATTAATCATAAAGCTACAGTCGGACCAACACATGCTAACATTTAATGAAAAAATAAGTACCCATTAGAAAAGATTCTGTAGGGGAGTTCTTTAGATAACAATATGCACCCTAAAAGAACTTTGCCCTAACAAATATAATTCTAAATAAAAAAAAAAAAATTTAATAAATGAAACAGCTTTTATTGGGTGTAAATTTATATAAATGAAACTTCTTGATCCTTTATTTGTAAAAATAAAAAAAAGATACAAAAAAAAAGCAATCTGCTAAGCAAAAATAACCAAGACCTATCTTGATAAAAAAAAAAGAAAGAAAAATTTGTATATATTAAAGTCCACGTGTCTTGTCCAATGTTAATGTTTCTCCTACTTTAACAATAAAAATATTTCTTGTTCTTCTACTATGTTTTAAATACGGGAAATAAAAATAAATTTTGTTTTAAATGTAATTTAATTAATTTATTATTATTATAAAAGCTCGGTAGCCACGGGGTAAAGCGATTGCGGATCGGATACTAAGGACCCGAGTTCGAATACGCCAGGGTAATTGTTTTCTCCGGGAATTTTGTCCGGCAAAATTGTTTTCTTCTACACGACAGTGGCCAAGACGTTTCAACCTTCGAGGCAAATAGTGGGGATGGGTGGAACTAGATCAGGATTGAACCAAAGGATTAGGATGATTAGAAATGTTTATAAGGAATTTTTAGAATTTGTCTGGTATGAGGCCAAGGACAAAAGGAATATGAAGGTCATGGTGTAGTGTTCTCTTGGAAACGTAATAGGTTGCATTGACTATTATGGTTTCTTTTTAATTTCAAATAACCCACCAAATTTGACTATATATTATCTATCTTATTTATAAACATCATGATCAAAAGAATTATGGTGGGAACTCCAACCACCACTAATTTGTAAAATGTAACACTTGAGCAGTGTAGTTTAGTGATCGCAAAATCGATTTTATTGACTAAAACGATTCTTCGATTACTTCTTCACACCTTATTCTTTTTTTAAATTTTTATAAAAACTTTTTTCTAATAAATTTTATTTATTTTTAATAAATGAATATCTAAAATAAGAAATTAAACAACCAACAATACGATATAAACTAACATTTATCTTCTAGGATATATATATATATATATAACAAAAATACTCGTCTTCCTTTAACAATGTGCACACAGTGAACCGTGATTCTGACCAAATCACCTTTTTGCACAACCGTTGATCTAGTAACAGTACATCCTTACAAAGTAGAAAACATCTGACCCTTCATGGATTGTATTATTACAGCTATATATGCAAAATAAACAACATATTTAAATATTGTATAACATAGTTTCATAACAAAATAAAGAAGGTAAACAATTTTTTTATTTTAAATTTTTTTTATCTTATCCTATTGTGTTTTAACAAGATACAGTTTTTACTTTAAATAAAAACTCCAAAATGTCTGAGGGCTCAAACAAAACATCAACCCAATATTGGTTAGTTGTTGTAGGGTATATGTGTCGCTTTAGTTCAGATACCATGTTTTTCAAATTGGGATCTTGTTGTATTTGATAAGCGATATGTGCTATGTTATATGTACATTCTATCTTAAAATTATTTATAAAAACGTGTATCATATTGTAGATGGTAACATAGCTCTTCTGTCCTAGTTGTCACAAATGAAAGTGCTGTTGTCAGTTTAAATCTATATATCGTTTTGCTCTCGTCTGTGTCCAGTTGTTCCTGACTGAGTCTGAATGTTCTTCGGGAGTGTTTATTCGTTGATGTTCCAATGCCAGTAATATAATTTTGATGCTACAGCATGCCATTAAATATTGAGAAATAAGTCTTTAAAAAAATATATTTATGAGATAGGATTATCTCTCAACCATTTTGGGATGTTTCAGGGTTTAGAATTATGGTTAAGGACCCTAACTCTATAGAATAAAGTTTGATGTATGAAATATAAGCTTTTTTTATTATGTTAGACAATTATTAATCCAAAGGAAGATTTTATGAATATTTTTTTCAATTTCACTATATTTTTAGAATTCAGAATTATTTTAAAGTATAAGTAAAAATGCAGAAACTTGTGAAGCGAAGAATGGGAAGAGTGGAATAGTGGGTACGATCAGTTATTATTTAGTTATTCTTATTCCAATTAAGTAAAACCTATTTTATTAGTGTCAACGTTTCGGCCAAAATTTGAGGACTTCATCGGGGTGATTGCTGCAAGAAACTGAGCAAGCTTGCTACGGTCCCTCTTCCACGGTATCTTGCTCTAATATATGTAGTCTCTATATCTAGAGTATATCTATAATATATCTATCCAAGCTTTCTTATTACCGGATCCGTGAATCATGAAAATGAGCTAGGCTCATTGCGAAATAATTCGTTAAGAACTCTGAGATGAGCGGCTGTGTCCTTTCTTCAAAGCTGCTTTCCGACCTCGACGGTGGAGATCCCCTCCTGAGGTAAGTCCTAACTGACGAAGGACTTATCAAGTTCTCGTGTCGAGCATTAGCAGGATCGATTTCAGGTACGGCATTCTGTCAACTGTGACAGGATCGCGTTCCCGAGCTACATTGCAGCCGATGTCTCAACTGCATTTGTTATATACTGCCCCAGTCGGGTGTACTCCATTATGGTCTTCCTTGTTTCAGTAAGCACGTCATTGTAGTTTTTGTCTGCTGGTTCAGTCGCATGATCGTGTATTTACATGCAACTTGTATGTATGTGTATATGTGTGTACCTACTTGGAGGTTTCAGATCAAGTTGAAAGTTTTACCTTGGTTTATAATCCTAAAATGTGTAAATTATTTATTGTTATGCTCTTGTATTGAAGCATTGGAAAAAAATTACAGAAAGCTCAAATACGGTTATAATATTGAATTAAAGTGCATGTTACATGTACACCCACATAGCATATGCACTTCGTGCTTAACATGTACTCAAACTAGTTATATGAATTAGATAATTTATTATGATAATTATAAATGAAATATTAATTGATTTTTTTTTAATGGTGTATGAACACATTTATTATATAAAAAACGATAAATTTAATGGTAGCTACTTTTTAATATATAATTTTAGGCACAAATTTATTTGTTTTGGAAAATTGTATATACATAATTTTAAAAAGAGTATTACATTAAGAAATAAAGTGAATGGCATTTAGTGTTGCCAGTTAGTTAATGAAGCGCACGTGAGAGGATTAACGTTTTAAATTTTATTTTGATATAAATAAATTATTCCAAGAGGGGATTGGGGTTGGGGGGCGTGACTCTCGTGTAATATGCTCTGCGACGAGTTTTGTGTTTTGTTAAATGATTTTTATATTATACAAAATTACAAACTGATATTGTGTATTCACATGTCTTGAATTTTAATTAGAATAGAGTTTTAAAGAGCTTATGAGAGCTGCAAATTTGTTCTTTTTTATTGCATGCCTGTTTATTCATTAGTTTTATATATAAACCATAAAATTTGAATCTAATGAAGAAATGAACTATTCACATTGGTAAGTGATTAGATTAACTCAAACAAAGAATATGAAGAAGATCAGAGTTCAACTTACTCTGTTTTTGTGTCGTACTCATTGTAGTGTAGTTTCATGTGAAACGAAAAAAAAAATGTAAATTTAAGATTAAGTCTGATCAAATATCAATATGATAAAGTGTTAAAGAATATATTTAAAAAATGTAATACTTCATATAAGATACCGAGTTAGTATTACTTAAGCCCCTGTAAGTATTACTTTTTTTAGCTTTTTGAATTTTTAAAACTATTTATAAGATGAAATAAAGTTGAAATTTGGTCCGACAATATGGAATTCATTAGGCCTAAGCACGAATGCACTATGAATATAAGAAAAAAAAAATATTACTAGATTTTGACTAGTTTCTGGTTTCTAATATAACTTTTTTTTGTTTACAAAAACTCCTTCATAATTTATTATTTAAAGAATATATATGAATTAAATATTAAAAATTATAAGTTCACATCAGTTAAGAGGTAGATATTAATATTTTTTAATTGTGAAATATCCGCTACCTTGGACTACATCTGTACAAACAACTAACTTGGAATCCTCATACAAGACTGAAAAGACAGGAAATTGCTCGTCGATTCCGACTATTATAACACTTACAAGACAAACGGTCTAAACATCCAATCCATTACAAAAGACTGATCTACATGATTATAATAAGGCCTATCTGGACATATGGGGTTGAAACTTGGCGCTCCACTAAACCTTCATATTCCTTGAGTACTCAATCCTTACAATCCGAAATCCATTGTAAAATCCTTAATACTCCTTACTTCATCACAAATAAAATTATCCATAAAGACCTTAATGCCTCCATATGTAACCAATCCAACCCAAACCTGATATCAATCCTCCTATTATAAATTCCCTAATCATCTTAATCCACTAGTTTCTAACCTTGCTTCCTCTTCTATTTCTGAAATTCCTCCGAGTTTCTCTAATGCTTGTACCATGCTTTCATCAAATATATTTTATTTAAATACAGTTGTCAGTATTAATAAATATAGTGTTAATATTGGTAAATATGACACCAAATACGAATTGATTTGTATAACATTTTTTTTTTTTCATTTTTTATATATTTAGTTAAATTAAAATTAAAAATGCAATCAAAAGATGGTAAATACATTTCATAATATCCACTTATAATGTATATTTTATCATCTCAACAATTTATGATACTAGAGGAACTTTCTATATACATATTTATTTAACATAATCTGGATATTTAATTTTTTTTCTCAAAGCCCAAGCTTCATAACTCATCATATTATACTATTCATGGTAAATATCTGTCAATAATCTATGCGCGAACCTAGCTTGGGATGGAAGGCGCGGTTCAGATATATATCTCTTATTCAGGGTTACCGGCTGACATTTGTAATATGATGTATGTTAATGGAATTTGTATTTATACCAAGTTGTGGATATAGTAAAAATATGATATGGAGTTTATGTTCGCCTGTATATTAGCTGATTCTGTAAATAAAACAAATATTGCCTGTATATACATTGATGCTTTTGATAATTATGAAATTATAGGTAACGTTGCCATGACCTTTTATGTAATAAATAAATTTTCATTTTCATGTTTATTATTTATTTTTTTACTTTTATAGTAATTATAAATTTTTAGAATTATTATCATTTTACGTTAGACATTTTGTAAGCTGTTCTATCTCTGTGTAAAAGATCCGATTGTTTTCTAGTTTGGTTTATAAAGCTCTATCTTTGTTCATTGTTTCTATCTATCTGTGTTTTGGCCACCCACCTGGTTTCTTGCCTACAACTGTTGCATTGATAGTGTAGATCCAACCAGGAACTACGCCCATCTGAAGTTCTTAATGTGGATATGAGATTAGTATCTCTTATGCAATCATAAATTTATTTTTCCCAGAAGTAGAACTTTGGTAATCATCACACAAGTATTTAAGAAAACTATCATATATTGATAGAAACTCTATTCAATGGTTTATTTGAGAATATCAATATTATGCGAATTTATAGACAAAAATGTTAGTAGATAAATATAAAAATGACAGTGACCTCAAAATGATTCAATGTTGTCAGCAGAATTCATTAATATTAATAAAGATTTGTTGTTGTTGTTGATTGTTGCTTAAAGGCGTAAAACTCTCTGGTCATCAACGCCTATAGCATGATAAAAGTAAAAAAAAAAATAAAAAATAAAAAAAAAAAATAAAAAAATCAAAATCAAAGAGGAGTTATAATTTATAAAGAAGGCGATGTGCTTTTAAAAATTCAAATACTAATGCAATTTTAGCTTCCTCATCTGTGAGAGCTGCTGATAAATTTGGGGTCAGTCCTATCCTGTTTATTATTATTGGCAAATAGTGAGTGCATTCTTAAAAAATATATCTGATCGTGAGAATGGACAGACAATATTTACACGTTGGACGTGGCAATTTTCTGATTAGGTGAGAGTGCGTGAGGAGAGTAAGACCAATTCTCAAGTGGGTTAGAGCAACTTCCTCCCTACGGCTGTTGCGATAGGATGTTGACCATGGTTTTACAGATCGTTTTATTTCTTTTAATTTATTCAGAGAGCATTCATCACAGTTGGCCTGCCATTTTTCTAATATTTGTAATTTTAGGGGTGTACTGAGTTCTGAAGGAGTAAGAAGAATAAAGATTTAAATGTGTCTTTTAAAATGTATATAAAGCTTTAAAAAATAGAGAAATTTATTATTTTCTGATAGATTGTCATATTAGTTTCTTTATACATGCTGAAGAACATTAATTTGAACTCCTGTTAAAAAATGAGTTGGTTTTTTTGTCATTTATTTATTTATTATTTTTTTTCTGATGAAACATTTATTTTAATAAAACAGTCATTTTATGATATTTAATTTTTCATCTATGTTAAAGAACGTTTATTAGTTGTTTTGGAATTTAATTATTATTTAGTGTTTTAAAATGGAGAATAACTTTCCTTATGTATTATGTATATGAATTAGAAAGAACATTCAACCAATTTTATAAAGTGATATTTAGTTACGAATATGACCTTCAGGATAGTAAAAATTATACTGTTGAACTTTGATTATGTTTGTACATTTCGGATATTAACATAAGTTTGTCCTATTCATTCTGATATATATATTTATTAAGAATGTAGCTAAATATTGTTTATGTATTAAGTATTACATAGATAGCTGAGAGCTGCTCGACAGAAACCCGTCTCCCCTAGAAAGATCCCTATTTAGAAGAGAACCAGTCCCGAGACCGCATTGAGCTGTCCTCCAACGACTCTTTGTCTCTGTCGATTGTCAATGCTCTAATCGGTTCCCACTCCCTCTTTCATTCTGACTCAATTCCCTTCTAATCTTTTACATTATTTCACTTTTTTCCTCCTCATTGTCCTTTGGTCTGCTTTGTTTTCTTTCCGTTTTCTCCCTACGGTCGTTAGGAGTTGGGCACGCGCCTCTACTGTTCATCAGTCATTCAAGAGATGTTTAGTCAATTCATTTGAATTAAAATATAATAAACAAATATATTCATATAGACTGGACAGGAGGAAAAATTTCTTCAACACTGAATTATTTTCACATTAAATTTAATTTAGCTACAAGTTTAAAAGAGTTTAAACGTTAAGTAATTTAGTTTAACTTTAAAAGAAAAAAAATGTTATCTATCTATTACATTATATCATGTAAAAATATGTAACTTATATTTATCCAGTCACGGATTGATCAGTATGCTGTGTAATGTAGCAACCCGAGGTATTTGGGCAGCATGAATGAATAAAGTATTTCTTTCTCTCTATATAATTACATACTAACATCATAATAATAAATTATACTAAGAAAATATTATATTTTTGTAAAGCCACAAGATTTCTAGGTTGATTTAAATTTGTATTAAAATTTCTGTAATAATTTTATATTTTCATCTTGAGTAATTTAATAGCTAATTATTTTATGATGACTTTTAAGCCATTGATGTGGTGTCGGTTATCATTTTCTCCTCACATTTTAATTTTTATAAAAAAAAATTAAAAATAATTAATTCAAATGCGTTTAAATATTTTTAAGCTTGAGACTAATTTTAATTGAGTCCACTGCTATTCCTTACCAAAAACTTTATAAAACGTATAGTGAAAAATATCTATTTTTGAACCAATGTATGTTTTGAGAATTACATGTATATTCTATAACTCGCATCATTCAGATTCCTGGAAAAAAAATTGAAAATTCAATATTTAATTTTTGAAACCAATATTTCTTATACATGAATAAAGGTTAAGAGGATGTCATTGTTTCATTTCAAAACGAATTAACATTAAAAAACATATATCTGATAATAATCACAGTATTATAAAAGAATGAGAAGCTTATATTTGATCGCTTGAAATAAAATCGCACAGATAAAAAATTTAATAGAAAAAAAAATAACTAAGGGCTGTGAAAGTTAAAGCGCAAACTATGACTGGCTTATAACTGGGTGTCAGAATTTTATTTCTGTGGTGGCCCCACGAAATAAAAACTTGACCCCCCCCCCACCATGGTAAGAAAACAAACCACTAAGCAATCTATTATTTTAAGGCGAGATATAAAAGTAGTTTATAAAATTATATAAAAAGAGTGATCAATGAAAATTTCTATAAAAGTTATTGAAAATTTATACAGAGGTCTGGATAAATAAACTAAAAAAAAAAAAAATTAAAACCTTAAACGTATTCATGCTTATGCACATTACAATCTGCCTGTGGAACTCCAAACCGGGCTTGTCTCTCCAGTTCTTGAGGAAAAAGTAGAGCTCGGGAAGGTCCTGGCTTCACTTTTAACCGTACATCATTGGTATTGAGCCAGTAGAGGCTGAGTGAGAGAATTCGAGTGAGAGAAGTAAACATAACAAAATTAATACAATTTTATTAGAAATAAAAAAAATAATATCTTGCTTAGTTCAAGAGACGCACTACTTGTAAATGACAAGAGGTTTGGAGACGTATTTTTCGACTGTATTAATTTATTTAAAGATAGTTATAGAATCTTTATATCAAGAAGAATATTTTTATTTATTCTTGTACTCAGCATGGCATAAATCTTAAAAATTTATATTTTAATTGTTCGTTAGTCTGTTGTCGCAAACGTTTGAGACCTCCCACTTTCAAATATTATTCCTGGTGGATGGAATATAACATAAGGGATAACGGGCAGAGCCGAATGGGAATATCCAGAGTGTTTACCGCTGGCGGGAGATAAAAGAAGCGGGAAGGGCCCCCGAAATAGATCTCATTAAATCAATCTGTTTGACATAGGCCGGCCCATAACTCAGCTCTTGATGAATTAGCGCAAAACATAATTTGATGGTGCACGTCAGTAGCTATATTTAGGCCGCGCATCACTCCGGGGCTCCTTCACTTCGCTCCGTCGTACATATGTCATGTCAGTGATGATTTGTCGCGTCCCAGGAGCCGGATCGTCGCGTTGTCGTTCTGGGAGTCCGCCCGGAAGGGGGTATTGTCGTCGTGTGGGGAATCATCCTGAGGAACCTTCCCTTTCTACGCCTAAGTCAGTGGGATCCAAACTTTTGCCTATGTCTTATATCCAAAGGGATTCTTGTCAGCGAATGCTGATTAACAGAAAAAATGCGGCCATTTTTAATCGATTACATTTCTGAATCCTCTTGGATGCTTTAAAATAAGCTAAAACATGCTCCTTTTACATATACAATATACTAGCAGGTGTTGAGATGAATAATCTCAAGAGTCTCAGGCATTAGCAGGGTCTCAGCTTCTTAAAAAAAACTTCTATAATTGACTTAAAATAAATTGTTATTCGGCATTCCTGTTCGAGCACATGACTTACTTTCATATATGTGGAAGTTGACATCTATATGATAGATTACCTTATCAATTACATCGAATTCTCACTAAGCATGCTCTATATGTTATGAATATTTAAATATATCAAAATATATTTTGAAAACGAAGTAAAAATGATTTTAATTTGATCAAATTCCGTATACCATACAATTCAAACGGCTCCTTTGAGCGATATAAGCCATACGACCATTAGCTTGTATAGTGTTATACTCATTCAATAAATTGTATTTATTATGAGATATAATTAACAGCAGATACAAGACGGTTTTTTCCATCCATATCCATTATATTTCTTTATCTCTGGCTTCTCTTAAAATTAAAATACATAAAATTAATAGTTTGTTAAGGGGATACATTATTTTTTAGAAAATAAGACCATGAAATTCTTCTTAAGTGCTCTGCGACATGAAGCAGTATATATATTTGCAATGATCCTATCATATGAATTGCTCTGATTTCCAGGTTCCAATTGAGATTTAATAAAAATATTCATTTTTGTAAAAATAAATAATTTCTAATTCGGATTCGGAAGGGTTGGACTAAGCCGGGCACTCAAGAGAGACAGGTACCGAAAGCTCATCTGTAAGTCCCTCTTCGGCTAAGCAGCTCATTCCCAGTCCATCCAATCGCTTCTGTCTTTGCTTAGCCTCGGGTGTCAATGTTACTTTCGTAATTGTACTCGTAGCTCCGGGGTAATTTTCTTCAATATTTATTAACTTATTTTTTATATTTAATTAATATCGGTATGCTGCCTCTATTTAGTAATCTATTTTTTTTATTTCTTCTATTTTTTTTATGTTTGTTTATTTTCGCTTAAATTCTCTATTTTAAGAAAATCCCTTTCATTTTTTTTAAATATTATACATATTAAAAAAATAAATGTAAAATTTAATATATCAGTAAAATAAACGATTACCTTATTCAGTAAAATTAATTTAATATTGAACAAAGAAACAAATATAGTTGTGTAGTTGTATAGTTGAATCAATAATACGTAAATGTTGGAAATGATTTAATTACTTAAGATTAATTCATAAATAAAATTCTACTCCCATAAATAAATTTTCAAGACTGTCTTTAGGCATATCTGAACCTATGGACTTGAACTTTGGGCAACAGCTAAATCTGCGAACACCAAATGTATCCAATTCTTTCATTCTTTAGAACCATAGACAATGCACCCTATTACGTTTTCAACAGAGCACTACCACTATAACCTCATACCCCAATAACCCTCATAATCCTTCTTATCCAATTTATCCAGTTCCACCTATTCTAAAATTAAATGGACAATTGGAGTTCTGGACATGGCCAGAGGCCGCGATTGTTTGCAGCTTTAGCGCACTTACTCAGCCTTCACTGGCTCATTACCGGAGACACGGTGAGTGGACTACACTGGTATTTCAAACCCCTTTGCGGAGTAAACATGATTAGTGCTTTTGTCTTATTTTTATATTAGTTCAAAATTGTATTCATTTTATTTTATTCCTATTTCTGTTTATATAAATATAGTGATTTTATATATTTATTTATAACTCTCTTTCATTTATTTTGGTATGAATATGGTCATTCGATGACTTATTGCCCAAGATTGTGGCAGATTGTAATATTCATCAAGAAATAAAAAAAACACTAGAAATAATCAGCTACTTTTCAGTGATTAATGAAAAAAAAATTTAAATCATTGTAAAATTAATATTAGTCTAACCTGCTTGGATATATGATTTAAACAAACATTCTTTCAAAGAGCAGAAAGAAAAGGAATATTTTAAGAAGCCACCAAACGTAAAAACCTTTTAGAATATATTTACAAGCCCATTAATTTGAAGTACTATACATTTCGTATTTAATTAACAAAGAATATTCAAGATCCCAATTCTAATTCCAAAACCTTCGAACTACATTTTTTATATTTAAAAAAAACATTGATACTGGACTTAATAGGAAGCAGATTGTGTTTCAATATTATTAATTATAAAATAAATAATTAAGAAATTTACTTCAGCGCTTTAGATTAGGATTATTTCAGAAATAATTAAAATTTTAAACAAGCTGGTCTGGGAACTATTAAATTTGTCTCGAGTTAATTTTTGAAAGGGCTACTGGTAAGCCTCCGAGTCCCCTGAGAACGAAGAAGAAGAAAATAATAAGGAAGAGGAAGAGAAGAGCTCTATAAATCTGACAAGACTGATTCCCAACCCGCTATGAGTTAGGGTTCTGTCCAGGACATCACTCCGGCGGCGGTATTTCTAGAGTCTCTGGACAAAACTGCCTCTGTTGTGTTTGTTCTCTAGCTGAGGATCCACTAAGGGAGTAATCGTACGTACTGGGATTTCTAGCCCTTTCTTGAAGAAACTTTTTCTTCGTTGTTACATCATTTTTTTCAAACGAAAATTGCGTATACAATTTACATATATGTGATATATAAAGGATATACACACTAAGGTTTACGGTGTTCTCTTATTTTATTAGAATTTGGAATATGGAAATGATAAGACATATTTTAATAAATGGATCTATGTTTCAATATTTTATAACTAAAACATATTGAAAGAACATTGCATTGCATTATCATAATGTATATGAAGTATGGTCTATATATTTTACATGAGATGCGTTTTAGTTTTTTTTTGTCGTTAGATATTTATGTTCTAATTTATGTGTAACTACCGATAGTCGTAGTAACTATCACCACTATATATGGTGCCTTTTGGTATTCTTTTGAGTCTCGGTAGCATTACCAGATAAGAATTAACAATCAACCAGATGTTATGAGGAGAGAAAATCCAAAAAGCTACTAAGAGATAGAACAAACCACCTCAACAACCTAATCTAGATTTATTGGATTATCATAATTCATAAACAGTCATGAGCTGATGGAAGACTGATGTAACATTAAAACAGCTGTCCTTATAATCAAGAAATTGGTGAAATCTTCACCAGGTAGCCATTAACAGAAATTAAAAGAAAAAAAAAATAGAGATTTCAATGACAATATTGTAAAAATCTTAATTATTTATAAATATAAATAATATATATAAAAATTGTCGTTAATTGGTCGTATCTTGTAAAACGGAAATAATCAACAAGTTGATTTTTATAATGGTTAAATTAAAAAAAAAACAGCATAATTTTAGAGATATCTTGTCTTCTCCATCGATATCCGCTTAACTTTTTTTTATTTCAAAAATTCTTCCGCTGTGGATATAAAATGTTTCATCGATTTTAATTTTTTTAGAGCGTATCATTTTTTTTGCAGTCTTGTCATAACAGCCATTACGGCTTACTATGTATTTTTTATTTAAACATTAAAAGTTTCTTTTTATCTGTGTTTTTTAAAGAAGAATTTTTCGGAAGAAATGCTTTTGCCTCTTGATATTCTATTTTAAAAACTATGAAATAAAAAAAAAAATAATTTGAAAATTTAATTTGCTGGTTTTGGAATTCTACATCTCAAATATAAATACTAAACATTTATAAATATAAATAAAGAGTTTATATATAATCTTATCACTCCTTCGAGACTGGTTTTATTGTTTAAATAACTTTATATTCACACCTCGCATCTAACCATTAAAATGTTTTGCAAAGGTCTAATAAAATTATTCAAATTAACCTATTGTGTCGCTTTTTCATCTAATTTTAAAACTTTTAATTACAGATCATCTTAACAGTGTAATTACCCACTTATAATAATTATGAAACAGGGGCTGAAAAATGTTTAATAAGTGAGTGATGGTATTTCTAAGATGATTTGTAATAATTTAAATAAAAGTAAATGAAAAAGTAACAAAACATGATAATTTGGCTAATTTTATTAGACCAAGGCAGAATAGTCTTCAAAATATTTTAATTGTTGGATATGAAATGAGGATGGCCAGATTGGCCGAAGCAGTGTTCATTTAAAATATTAATAAAGAGTGCTTGAGACTTAATTGGATACAATTTATTTTATTTAAACAAAAATAAAAAGATTTTAATTGATTTGAAAATATTAACATTGTTTTGATTATTGGTTTTAAATTTTTTTCTCTTATGAATTAAATAAATATTTAATAGACTCGGAGAATCAGGATATCAAAATACACGATGAGTGAGCAATTAAGTTTCAGCTTATATAAATTAATCGACTGAATCAAACTGTCCTTGGAATTGTACGTCGTACTGGTGAAGCAAAAGAAGGATGAAGCGACACTTCAGCTTGATGCCACATCAATCACTATTCCACTGCCATCAGTATCAATTAAAGTGTCAGGCAGGACTCGTATATTGTTGCAGCGTCAGTTATAAATATTGTAATCTGCTGTTTGTTGTTCTTCTCGATAGTGTTGAGTAAAAAAAAAATATATACAGGTCTTAGAATATTGACAGATCCCATCGTAAATTTGACAGTTCCAGAAAATGTTTACGACTGTCAAAACTCCCTTTTGACTTAAAAAACTGGTTTCCTATTTTGTGTCAGCTTATTTTACCTAATGATGTAACTTCGACTATTTCCTTTGAATTTAAAACTAAAACTGGATAATAGATTCACTTTAGAATCAAACGTCGGCATATTTTTATCATTCCAAATCACTTCAAGGCTTCGACATCTGTGAGTTTCATGTTTTTTTTTACATTAGTAATACTAACCAAATACGTTTCATATATTGTTTTCTTATTTTTTAAGTTAGAAGTTTTTTAATAAGGTTTATTCAAAATTACGAAAAGCCTATGGTACGTGCTTTTATTTAATGAATAGCATCACTACTCCATTACAGCGAAATTATTTTTATTTGTTTATGATATTTTATCAATATTTTAAATAAAAAAAAACAAAAAATTTCATTCTGGTTTATATTGATAATATTCTTGCCAAATTTCAAGAAGGATAAATTGTGATATCGCAAGTAAATAAAATATTGATGTTAAGTTGGTACTATAATTCATTACATAACAGGAAAGAGTAACCTAATTTTTTATTTAATTTTTGGCTATTTTTAATTAAAAATATTTATTAAATAAATAAATGCATTACAATATCTTGCTATATAGAATAACTGATAATTGTATTATAAATATGAAAACGAAATCATCTTTGTAATGTATTTGGTTGCCATAAAATATTCACAAAAAAATCATGATAATTTTAAGGGAATTGTGGGGGGAAATATTTTGCAAAAAAGAAATATTCATAAGTTTGTGGACCGTTCAAATATTTTCTGAAATGGTAGAATAATTGGGGAGACTTGTAAAAATTTTGTAGAAGAGAGGGCAGTTTGCAAAAATTCCTCACTTTGTAAAAAGCTTTCGTCGCGTGTACCACGATGTAGGTTCAGGAAATTGTTTACCATGACCATCAATCGGTGGATCCTTCAACCAATTCCCAACCCACACACACTCTTCCTATTATTATTAGAAATGTCCATCAACTCTGCCCACAATGCAACTAAGATACTTTGAACCTCTAGTTCAGCCCTGGGTGAAGGGACGTAGGCAGTTATCGCAGTATTCAGCTATAACTGAAGATAATATGAGGCATCCTTCCTTCGCGAAAAGTTTAATCGATACTGAAACTGTATTCAAAATATTTTGAAAATTCTTTATCTAAAGTTTTGCACTCATTTAAACGGAAAAACGAAAACGGTTAGGAGAAATTACTATCACCTACATTCTATCCTGCCATCATCCATTTCACTACGGTTAAAATTACAAATGTATAAAAGCATATTTCGTCTAGCAGTACTCTATGTCTACTCTCCTAAATTCCTGGATTCGCTAAAACATTAAATTAACCCACTGTTCCAAACATTGCAACCAGCGCCTCCAACCAGTGCTGTGGCAACAAGCAGCATTATAGCCACTTGCAAATATTGTAAATACGTGTAGATTGAGGCTTTCGAGTTCACTAACACATACTATTGGCATGCCCCATCACCAACTTATACCACATGATATAACCCTGGTGCAACTCAAAATATCGACTACCACATTAATGCTTTAAAATGAATCCCAGTTTCAGAGAAAAACAAAATATTTTAAATATTTGGTTCAAGCATATTTTAAAGTGTAGGTGTGCGGGGAGTGTCACAAAAAAAGTTCATAGCGTTCAGATTTTGATCTTCTCCACTCTGTTCAGCTTGACACTAGCTATGAAAGTTGAAGGTCGCTGTCTTTAGTGCTGAGTATCTTAGAACCCACAGTTTGTAAACAATAAAAAAACAACGATTGTTTTGTTGAAAGTCCCTTAGTATTCAGGATAGTATTCCCAAATCACGGGATTCCAATCATGCCACTCAATATAGACAAGAACAGTTTACTAGTAACTTTGACGAGAGGTGATGTTGAAATATGAAGACTTTACTGAGATTTGAAAAACAAAAAGAAAATCGGACTTTATCTTAGTTATAACATGGAAGGAGTTGGCGTAGTCCTGTAGGAATTGTGAGAGCTCTGATTTCTATAGTCAATCTTCTCATAATAATAATGAGTCGCACATGAAGTACGTTATCATACATACGTTATCATTGTATAGTTACTAGTCCTATGAGGAACGTAGACTATAGTAGTTTATAATTTTTTATAAACGTTGATTGATCATTTAGTATTTTAAATAAGTTCAGTCACATATTCAGTTAGGTTGTTTTGGTATTTCGAGATCATAAAATATTCAGATACTAAACTTGGGTTTTGATTCAATATCATTTTTTTGAATATTCTGCCTACTGAAATAGGTATCCAATTGAGCGCGCATTCGAACCTCCATCCATTCTGAGCCTTGTACCCTTCTAGTGAAAGGCCACCCCCAGAAGCGATTGTGTCACCCTCTGGTATTTAAAAGAATCGGACAAACAGACCGTCCGTGTTATTTCCAGCTGATAGAACTGTTCGGGGACGATTAATTCCCGCGGTAGGGAACAGAACGAGATGGGATTGATCCCACTAATGGGAACCCTCCCTCCTCCCCCAATAAAACCCTAAGAGATAGTCCCGGCATTAGGCGGCCTAATTGGCGGGCATTCGTTCCCGGGCGCGGGTATTTATTTACAGCGCTCGAACAGCTGATCACTCAGCGCTCTCCTCGCTTAATCACTGTCTAATTGTATCCAATGTCTGTCCGTCTCTTCTTTACTCTGTCTCTATATTTCTTTTTGTTCTTCTTCTAATTGTTCTATTATCTTTGTCAGTTGTTCCAGTAAGTATGTTGGTCCACGGTAGTCGCTTGAGACTAGAGATCGATATTTTCCTTTCGGAAAGGACCATCATAAAGGTTGGTAGGACTTCTTCAGCAACTGCTGAATCGATTTTGTGACTCTTGCCACATTTGTATGCCTCACCACTCTTATAACAAGAATTCAATTCAACCAAACCTACTAAATTTCGTCGTATTGTAACGTTTTAAAAGAGTTAGTTTATTTGGACACTTAATAAGAATTATATTAGGAGGTATACTGCTCACAGAATATTAAAAAATCGTTTGTTTTGGAACAATTCTGTATTAAATAGAAAAGTTGTTCTACCATTACCTCCCTTATTCTAATCCAATCTTTTCTTTTCGCTCCTCGACAGTTCCTGGAGTGATACAAGACCACCTATCCAATGCCAGGGGCCACCCTTGGACTCTTCAATCGCTGAGCCGAGGCATCGAGATAGGAGAAGGCGTGTAGGGTCGTAAACATGCCGCCACATATAATATGCCACCCCCCAGATCCTATCTTCCCAGTCCCGCCATTATTTATAACAGCTCTTGATTCCTTCTCCTGTGTAATTATAACTTCTTTGGAGGCCAAGATCGATAAATCGAACCCTAAGCAATATCTCTCACGGAGCTGGGTAATTAGATCTGTGCTCTGGCAGTCTTCGATTCCTCCCACCTCTCCCTTCCTCACTCTTAATAAATAAATAATCGTTATCTAATTTATTTTAAATTTTAACATATCGAAGACTGCAAACCGGATGAATAAAGAAACGAGTTTAATAATTTAAACTGAAACGTTGAATCAAGAAAAGAGGTAGTTATGCATTGAGTTGTTTTCTCATGTTCATCAAATTAAAATTCACAATGGAATTCCTCAACATAATAATTCATCACATACCAAACTCACCTAAAATCTGGGATATATGAATGAAAAAATATATTAATAGTTCTTAATGATAAAATATTGTAATAATCGATTTGGCTAAACCCATGTCGATACCAATTTAGTGTCGAATGTTGAACAACAATCGTATATTGATTCCAGTTTTTATTTACACAAAAATAAAAAAACAAAACAGGAAATGTGTTATAAAATTGATTTACATGAGCAATGGTATATACTTGCTACTTCTGATAAAATCTACATTGTGGGTCGATTCAACGGCCATCAGTATGTAGTCGAATACTATTTTTGTTCTTCTTGCCCGCCAACATTGGGCATTTGTACGACCATCTTCAAATTTCCATATGGTCAATCTTCTAGCTGCAATATTTTTTTGTTAGTTTTATTTTTTATGCTAATAACTAAATCATTGAATCCAATAAGTTCAGAACTATGAATGAATGTTGTATCTATACCGTAACCTGTAATACAAACAGTGATATAATACTCTACCTGACCATTCTCAACATCTAGACTAATCCACCCCTATCTAGACATGTGTACGTACCAGATAGAAGATCTACTGCGTTTGACACAGGGGTACAGCAGAACTTTGGTGACGGCAGGTATCTGTTGCAAATGACAAGTGTTTATCTTTAGTCCAGCTGGGAGAGCTTACCAACCGGTCCTCTGAGTCACGGGAGGATTTCAAGAGTGGAGAAGAAAAAGAGGTCGATGGAATTCCAGAGTGATCATTGGTAGTCAGGTGTTGTCAACTCATAGGGAAATCCCTTTTGTCTATAAACATATTTCTACGAGTAACAGAATCATGTGTATGATTCTTTATAAAAAATACATCTCCCTCTTTTTTTAATTTAATAATTGTTTTTCTTGAAGAATTGTAATACTAGTTACCAGATTTAAGGGCAACAAGTATTAGTGTATTTATACCGTATATAAAGAATAAACTAAAGAAAAATGAAGATAGGATAAAAAAAAAAAGAAAATACAAATACGACATCTAACAATGAAAATATAAATCGATATAATTAAAATTTATTAAATAGTAACAAAACAATTTATATACTAGATGATAAAAATGAAATTAATTAAAAATAAAATAAATGCAACTGACACATATATGGACCTATATATTATTAATAATATCCGGCCTTGGGAACGCCGAATAAAGCTTTGCCGCTCTCGTATCGACGGCAAAGAAGGGCTCCAAGAGAGGTGAATAATTCTTGGTACTATAACTTGCGATGGAAAATAAATGTATTTACTATTATTTAAGGAATAAATCGCTCTGTAAAGTAATTGAAAATATACAGCTAAATAAAATTTCCCGTTTTAAAAATAAATTGAAAAATATTTTCGGTCTTTTAAATCAATTTAAATAAATATATATTTTATCTAAAAATTGTTGTATTCAATTTTAATTTTTTTAAATTATCCAGCTTGCTTCCGTCATCCACAGCTAGGACCACCACAAAGAGCACATCCTCAAGGCTGCCGAAGACAGGATGCTGGCTCGGTATCAAGCCACTAATGACAATGGCACTAACTCAGCTGTCTGTCTCCAGGCGCCTCTCCGCTTTGTATGCGTCAGTGCCGCGTCACGTCTGACAGCCAGAACAATACCTCCAGGATGACAACATTATTTGAGGATTATGGAAATGGTGCGGTCTCTGTAGTCGGAGAGTGTTGGCTTCTTCTGATTCTGAATGCTAGAGGTTCGGGCTTACACTGTTTGGGTTTCCTCCATCGTTTCCTTTCTCTAAGGCGTCATTCTTGACGAACATGCGGGGGACAATAATGCTCGTTTGTAAAATTATTTAAGTTATAATGGGAACTTTTAGGTCACAACTTATGGCCCTGAACTGGGTATGTTTCTCTTTTTATATTTGAATATACTTCCATTTTATTTTATTTCTTTTTAATAGGAAACGATGATATGGCAGGAAACCGATTTTTCGCCACAGGAATATTTAATAAAACGAACTATATTACTGGTTTTCTAATATAAAAAAAAATTAGATGTTATTAATTGTATAATAGTATAACAATTAAAACAAAAATAAATAAATAAAATAAGCCACATTTACATTACTATACACTATAATTACACCCTCGACCTGCTCTATCCCCAGTGCAGTTCTCTCACTACGTCACTGGTTATGAGCCAGTGTGTTAAAGCTGTAAACACTTTATTTATTTATTTTTAGACTTCTTCCTTTGCCTCTTTCTCCATTATTATGATATTTCTATAATGTACTTGTTGAATTCTGTTTCTTTTTTGATAAATATTTCATTTAAATGTTACCACTTAAACATATTTACTATATTATTATCCATTTAATCATATATTATATATTAAATTTTATTCTGTTTTTATTTGTCATATATAAACTACTAATACTAGTAGACCCGGCAATGAATTGCTATTGCTAGATTTGAGGATTAATAATAATAGAATGAACAAAATTGAAAGTTTGATTTCAATTGTTGTATTTTTTAAAAATTAAACATTTACTTTACTTTACATATTATGATTTGGCAACTTAATTCAAACCAACATACGCGATAAGAATCATACATATTTTTTTGCCACCTCTTAATGATATTTCTATTAACATTTCTTTAAAATATTAAATTGTTTAAAAAAAAAATTGTAATTTTAAATAATAGAAAAGTTATAATTTTTTTCTATAATTAAAAAAAACAAAACACTCACGATATTGTAATTTGAGACAATGATATCAATTTTTCGGACTCGGAGACACTAATAAATAAAAAATGTTAACATATTGACAAAAAATCTTTCAAATTTGTATACATTTTTGCAAATTCATTTTGATTGAGGTGTAAGCTGTTCCCACGTCAGGAGAATATTCTCCCCATTAATAGCTAAATCAAATTTAAATGCAAATGATGTTTTTTTAATTAAATTTCTCATGGCTATAAACTAAATCCATGCTCCAGATGATATTAATTTAGTAAGGCGTAAGGAAAAAAAGAAAAAAATGAACTCGCCTTTAATAAATCCAAAGTGGGAATTGAAGTGATCACTTACCGTTCATCGGTTCTGAATGATCATTGCCAGTGATCTATCAAACTCTTCAGCGGAAATGACATCTTCGTAAGGTTAATTAGCAAGTTACAAAACAAACTTAGGGCTATATTTTAATAATAGGTACAATTATTTGTATATTAATTCAAGAATAAAAGAGTTTTAAAAAGATTTAAGTTCTAAAATTACTTTAAATTGCATTACAAATATTTTTTTATTGGTGTTTAGTCATACAAAAATCATATTTTTTTTTACTTATTGAAAATTATCATGAATCAGAAAGTCAATAAAATCTAAAAAAAAAGTCTTGAATAAACTATAAATAATTTTAAAAGAAATCAATTTTATTTTATTTATTACATCATAGTTATATTCTTGATTACACTAATGCATACAATACCGTCGGTAATAGAAATCCTGACTTACTCGATGCCAATACTGCCAATGATCTGTACTTACCCATCTAAGTATGTTGAAACCTTGCATATAGTTTAATGCAAAAAATTGCATATAACTTAATCATCCTATTTCATAATTGTCACTATATTTTTAGTGATTTGATATTTCGCATAATATTGATTTTAGAAGCTTGTTCATGTACTACTTTAACAATTCACCAATCCATAAAAACACTATATATTGTTTGCATAACAGTAGATGAATATTTGATTATCCTAATTATTGTAATATATTAATGACTTTGAACATAATATCAGATGTATAATTTTAACTATAAGTTTTATTATCTAACTAAATACTACAAATGTTTGTTGAACTAAGTTTAGAACTTTATTGCTCGCCTAATTGTTTGTTCTGTTCTGTTGTTGCAGGTAAGTAGCCAAGTTCTTGACAGCCACCGGAGACGGACAAAAGGCTTTCGACTATTGATCAGCGACGGCTATCCATTGTGGACAGTTGAGGTGGAGGAAAGAAGGAAGAGGATAAAGGATATTTTAGTTAGAAAAGTATATATAATAAGAACAATGGTCTAGGGCTGTAAGTGACGGGTCCTTCTTAGCTGTCCGGAGGGTGACGACGGGTTATCTGAGTGTCAGTCCCAGGCCTCGTCCTAACTAGCCTCCTTCCCGCTCTGTCTTGTCGGATCCGGCCCGGAGGACCACTTTCTATCGGCCCGTGATAATAACATCAGCACCCTCTCTGATTGTTTCATAAAGGGCGTACTAATGCATCGCGGAATGCTATGATAATGCAAGGTTTCCGCCTGACCTTACCTTTAGAGATCCATATTTCCTAAAGTAGACTATCGTTTGAAAACTGACGATATATGAGATAAAATCAATTATTTAATTTGAATAAGTTAAAATAAAAATCAGCTTAAGTATAAAAAAAAATTAAAACGATCAAACCATTGAAATTTTAATGCAACTTTTATTAGAATGCAATTAAAAAAAAAAAGTTTTTCCTAAATCTATTGATGATAATAACAACAGTTAGCTACGAAACTAGCCTATGAAACTCCTTCACTTGAATTTAATTCAAATCCCTCAGGGTCAGATCTATCTCTTCCCTTGAATTTTTGGGATCACTCGCTCGTCTGATTACTACTCATTATTCTTTCGTAATTTATTCAGAAATCTCCACTCGTTATTTTTATTTTAATCGTCGATTTAGGGTTGGATCAATAAAATTTATTTATTTATAATTTTACAGTAACATGTTACTACTATACTACCTTCTTGAAAAACATTCAGTTGTTATTTTTATTTAACCTGAAGGTTCTATGCTGATAATCCTACATGCATTCTTCCATTTAAATCAGCCAAAAGTTTAAAATAAATGTAACCCATCTACGCATTAGTCTATTACTTGTTTTCTGGACTAATTTGGTTGAACTCTTGGATGTTTACCTCCTGACTTTGCTCTGATTATCCTTATAGTCATTTATTTGACAATTTACTATTTCTCAACTAGCATCAGGCGTCACAATTTGATATTGTTTTGACGGTTAACTTATTCTTAGTCGACTTAATTTTCTTCGCAAAATAATGTTATTCTTTATTATCAGTACATCTTAAACGTGCCATGTTTCTTTTTATTATAGTTTAAATTTGTTACATATTATAATAATAACAGCGAGTTAATCTCTGAATGCCTTTTATTGTTTATTTGATATTTACAGCCGATTTTTTTTTAATACAAATAAAATTAAAGATTAAGTCTTAACAGATACTTCTATTATTTTACTATTTGTATTCATATGATTAGTATTTCAGGTTGTTGGTGCTAGCCTGGTACCGGAAAATTGGTTTTAAATTTACATAACAGCCGTTTAGGAATGCCCCCGGAACGGTATTTAGTTAATACCCGAGATCCCTAAAAAGGAATCAATCAAACTCCACAGGTTTCTCCAGCTCCGGCTTGACATTTGGGCCTGGACCCCTGCAAAGTGAAACCCGGCCCGCCAGTGTAAATAAGGCCTCGATGTGGTTCTCCTTGACGTCCCTAATCTCCAGAAAAGATTAAAAGAAGAAATAAAGATTTACGAGGGATAGAAGCCGTGTTCCCTGTCACCTAGATCTTTTTTTCCACGTCTCTTATCTAGGTCATGAAGCATTCCGTCAGTCGTCAGTCAACCTCCGGTTTATAAAACATTCACGCATGTGGGTTGTGTAATGGCTTTCGAAAATTATTTCCTCGATTCTGAAAACCATTCCTTTTTTTTCTACTGTTCTGGGAAAATTTGCGGAATCGTATTCCATACATGGCCCCGTTTCACAATTAAGCCTGATAATATTAATTTATGAATACAAATGACAACAACAATGTATAAGCACTTATATTTTTTTTATAATAGGGATACTACAAGAGTTAAAAAATACATTTTTTTTCGTACCCGTCATTGCTATAAAATTGGTACTTCATACATATATAATACATGAAATGTATTACATGTACTTTACCTTGTCTTCTCCCTTTGATTGTCTTGTGGCATTATAACGTGTTGATATCTATTCAGATAAGGTGGCATAATCTAGCTATAACCTAACGATATGGCATGGAATTAAGGCAATCCTTCTGGACCGGACCCGCACCACTAAGATACTTTTTTCAAACCTCTTTATTTTTATATATGGTTACAGAATACATTATAATATAATGCAATACATTATATACATACAAATTTACAGTTCAGTGGTAGAATGCTCGCCTGCCACTAAGATCCCCAGGGAGCGACAGTCCAATGTCACTTTTGAAATATTTGCTTAAAACGGGAAGAGGAGACTTAATGTAGTTTAAATTAAGCAATATTTAAGTTAGTGATATCGTGCTTAATACAGACTACGAGATTAATAGAATTCATTCGTACTTCATTATGGCACAGGACTCCATAAGTCCATAAGGGCATAGCAATAAGCATAGATACAAGCATTAAAGTTTAAGCGAATTAAAAGTTTAAGGTAGTTTGAGCAGGTCTTCTATTTGGACAGAAGTAGATACCGGTTCGATCACGTTCTGCGATGTTGATTTGTATTCAACACGATTAATTCCAATAATAAAAATAAGAAAAAGTCCTGACGAATCCTGAAGTTGCTGATAACACTGACCGAGTTTTCAAGGTCATACTGAACACAAGACTCCCATCTGCTTTTCGTTCGACGCAATAATTTATTTTAGAAAACCTTCCGTTCTACAACCTTGTTTTTGTTTGTTCTCGGTATTATCCTAAAGATTTTGAAATATTCAAGGGGCAAGAGTTAGAAAATAGGTAAAAAAACTACTTATTTATTTTTACCACCAAGTTGATTTCGTCGGGTATAATGTAATGGTGGGTCTACACGTCTGTGACTTGTAGCAAATCCAATACTTGTTCTTATGACTTTTGTTGAATATTAAATTCGATTTTTATTTATAAAAATGATCACAATAAAGATATGCTAAATGAACGAAAACGTAAATATCACCAAAATAGGTTCTTTACAATCAAAATTCATATTAATAGTACTACATAAACCTATAAACTCAATTTTTGTTCTAGATTTTTTATCAGAAACCTGTTAATTTAATTACCTTGACATCTAATATCTTCATAAATATATATTTGTGCTATGTTAAATAAAAAATAAACTGCTAAAATTAATTACAAAGATTTGAAACAATGTATTATCTACACCAAAGCGATAGAACTTTAAAATATAACATCTTAAACTAAAGTTAATCATTGAATCCGAAGGTTTGGGAAATTATTGAAATAATTAAAACATAGAGAGCACAAACATTTATTTTTTGGCAGTTCTAAAGCTATGGCAACTGAACACAAACGTGTGGATGTAGCACAAGCGCCCTTTGATTTGTGCCCAAAAACCGACACTTAACGGGTCGGCCACAAACCCATGCACGAATTGTTTGGCAAACGTGTAGAGGCACTTTAAGACATTTTCCTGAATTCCTAATTTAATTGAATTGTAATCTTTAAGTATGAATTGTAATCTTGTAAACAAATATGTTTTCTCAGTATTTTATTTATTGCCGCTAGATAATTCGGAGAAGCAGTTAAGAATTATTCTATTGAGGATTAGATAGTTTTTATTGACTGATTTAGTTTTTTAAATGTTTTCGGACTCCCCGTGGTGATTATTTGTACATCACTCACCCCATCCCCTCCGCTCCATCCTCGCCTTTCCTTCAGAGACACCCTCCTTGGCCGATATAGGCGCTGGAGGAGACAGACAACGGAAGAAGAGGAGAAAAAGATAATTGATGGAGGTAGCAGGTGTTTGAAGGGCAATCAGGGGACAATTGGATGGGACTTATTGTCGACCAATCAGTTGGCTCCCTCAATGAAGGATTGTTATGCTAACCTCGGCCTCCTCTTCTTCAGTAATTAGGTTTAAATCGATCCTCCCTTCGCCCGTTTCCACTACCCCTGTCGTCCTCAGAATCGTCAATAATATCCATGGCTAAAGTAAATTTCTCACACAACTATCTCATAAACTTTTAAGATATTGTTTCGAATAGTAAAAAAAAAAAAAAATGAGAGAGAGAAAAGAAAAGTATCTAAAATAAAAATTTGTTTTTACACGTATCAAAGGAAGATGTTCCCTGGGTGAGTTAAAAAAAAAACAAACTCAAATAGTAAACTAAAATAATGCAAAAATACAATACAAGACGGGAAATAAGAATAAAATAAATGTCAAGAAGAACGGAAAATAATGAACAAACACCCATCTTTCTGAAAAGAGAAAAGCAAAAGAATGAGCCATATATATATATTGTTATTTTTTTCGGACCGAAATCCTATCATACTCTTGTTTAAAATGAACTATGTTTTTCTTTAAAGTCGAAACCAGCATTTTTTTTTTAATATTATTAGTTTAGTTGGTCATTGTTATTAAATTATTAAGATCGATTCAATAAATTTAAAAAAAAATTTCATGTACTTTAGATTATGAATAACCAATGATAATTAACTATAATATTAGGAACTTTTTATTTACAATTTAACCGGATTGCATAAAATGGATGCCGGAATAAATTGATAATTTAATGCAAACCTTATGCTCTTAGGTTTGTGTAACTGAATTTTATAAGAAATCCATATATGTATATGTATATTCAAATATAATATACAAAGTAATTGCTATTGTCAAATGAGATAAAATCCGTTTTTCAAACGCTAAAAAAATATTTTTATTTGAGTAACTTATTTACGAATAACTAAGGTTTAAAGTTGATCTAGATAAATTTACAAAGAAATCCACTCTCTTTGGCAAAGGGGAATATAATCATATATAAGGATGTTTTGTTTTGCTAAATCCGAATATGAAGTTGGTTTTTTTTTTTTTTAAACTGAAATCTATGAGTATACTTTGACCAAATTAAAATTCTTCGGTAACGTTGAGTTTCTGGTTCTAATGCTAACAATAAAGCATACGTTTGATAGGTTTGGTAGACAGTAAAATGTCACCCAAATGTATTTAAAACAATTATAATTATGTTGGCTTATAGTGCCCTAGGTATTAAGGACTATTTTCGTGTTATTTGTTCTACAAAACTGGCAATATATATTTTGTGAAAAATCTATTTGAGGTTTCAGTACAACAAAGAAAAACCTATAGATCAATCAAAATTAAAAAAAAAAAAAAAAGGTTTTTGTTGTTGACTTGTGTAATAATTGTTATCCCTTTCCAATAATACGGGATCCTAAACGTCTGGATTTCTTTTTGTTTCCAAACCCAAACATTCATACATGGCCTCCAAACAACTTACACGACCTTGTCATCTGCATGAGTTTATTCCCTTCTCTGCGTTTTAAATCACAACTTTCAAGGCATGTCTCAATTTCTTATAATTAGATGTATATTTAATTTAAATGTTATGCCACACCCGCTTAGATGATATATTGCTTTCCACCGGATTTGGTGTTTTTTTTTCTCATAAATACTGCGTTTTTGACCTACTTATGGTGCACAGGAAAGTCTTAAATTTATATCTCAGGTTCCTTGGTGCATAAATGGAAGGAAAGTCTAATTGAAACTGTGTTTATTTCACTGTAATTTATTTGTTTGGATGTCTGATTGATATGGGGGCCTGGCGTCTTATTTTCTCAATAATAAAGTTATTAAGATTCATTTATACCTATTTATTTCTGTATATACCTAATTAGAATAAAATTCCTATTCTAGCAATTTAGAATGTGGGAAGGTCACCACAGGCACTCTTCAGACATACTTAGCTTACGGTAACTGAACTATATCAATGCCTAATCATTCTCCAGGGCTGTTAATGCTTATAATCCCTTGATTTCTCAACCAATTTGAGTGCTTCTTATGTGTTTTAGTTCCTCAGTACCGAAATGAAATTTTTACTTGTCTCTCGGTCTGAAGTTAAGTTGGGTTTCGGCATAATCCGACCGTTAATCTGATTTTTATAACATTTTACCATGGAAGCTAGATGGCTCTATACCAATTTCATCGAATACCATGTTCTACTTTCGCTTCTGCAAACGCAAACCTACTTTCCTTTATATTCCTGCATTTCGTAAAATGGAGGATTTTTTATTATTTTGGTAGTGTAAGTGACCTAGTAATAACTTCATATTTCATCATAAATCACGCTTATCTGTACGAACAACTCCTTTCTGAATTTGTGAATATTTTCTGAATATTTCATTAATGTATCCTCTTGTAGATGTTATTCTCAATCAATGAATCATTAACACTGAAATATAAATTGTTTACTCAATAAAAATTAAAAAAAAAAAAAGAATTAATTTTCATATTTTGATCTAAGGAAATAAAGATGATTATAT